>NC_057812.1:425099513-425112922 GCF_018294505.1 Triticum aestivum | reverse complement strand
AGAGAGAGAGAGAGAGAGAGGACGGTGTGTGTGCATTCTGGCGAGGACATAGGTAGTGGGATGAAGAAAAAGAAAGAATTCAGACGGACCAAGAAAACATAAATAGGAAAGGAAGAGCGAAAAACCGATGGAAGGGTGGGCGGATATAGCACACCTAAGGAGACAAGAGGTTGAAAGAAAAATTAACATAAGATAAACTTTATGTTTTTTAGATAGTGGAGATAGAAATACCCTGCTGCAATGTAAAATCACACGAAACAAAGGAAATAAATGTGCTTTTGATTAATATATAACCTGAAAATTAACATAGTTTAGATGGCTGGTCTATGTCCAAATTAAGACTCTTCTCCTTTTATATATGGTACTCCCTCCGTAAACTAATATAAGAGCGTTTAGATTATTATTTTAGTGATCTAAACACTCTTATATTAGTTTACAGAGGGAGTATAATGCAAAGGCTCATTAGCGCTCTTTATCCTCTCTTTTTTCGGCAGACTCCTTTCTTTCTAGTCTTACCAAGTTATCTAAGATACGGAGAAACTGTTATGGCACATGCGTTCTTTACATATACGGAGAAACCGGTGCATGTCGAAGCCTAAAACCTGGACGCACCACCACCGCGAGACTAACAAGGAGGACGACGACGACGACATGTACGAGGCCGACGGAGAGACGGTCTGCAGGAGAGACAGCGGAGGCGGTTCCGAAGTGACGCAGGTGCGGAACGGCAGCGAAGGGGCCGCGGGAAAGGCACGGTGCCGATGCGATCGCAGCATGTCGACGGTGACCACGGAAGGGGAGTGGCCGGCCATCAGTGCTGCCAGTACACGGAAGGCGGCGACGGCGGAGACCGATGAAACCACCCCCTGCTCTCTCGTCAGGATCGTCGCCACGAGGTGTGCATGCCTTCTACTAGGGTTCGTCGCCGGCATGGTCGCCACGGCGGCGTGGGTGCTCCCCAGGGCCCCTAGGCGTCCGGAACTATACGTCGTTCCTACCTGAAGGTCTCTCATGTTCTATAAGCCTTACTGTAGGATCAGACACATGAATCATGTTGTATTCAGACTCATCACCCTGATTAATCGACAGCTTAAACAGACCTTTCCTTCCGCGTACTGAATGGCTTAACTACGTACATACTGTAGTTTCCATGATCAAATATATTCTGGTAAGATGTCAGGAGTTCCATGAAGCTGAAAGATCTGGCAGAAGCAGCAATGAATTCACCAACGGTCACAAGGTGAGATTAGAATGAATTAAAGGAGTTAGAATAGAATGGCGAACGTGACATAACTTGCAGCTGTTAATAAGAATTATAATTAAAACAAGTCTACTCGATGTGATTAAAATCATGAAAACCACCATGTAATGTACACAAACCAAAGCTTCTAAGCCGTTACAAGTTAGAATAGAACAGGCGCTCCTTTTAGGAGTAAAAACACAAGGGATGTTGTTGGTATCCATCCTTTCCTGGGAATGTAACCTTGTTGGGGACTACTCTTCTCCTATGTCTTCTTGAGGATGAAACCAGCGATGATGCCCAGAATACCAACCACGATCAAGAAGGTGATTGAGAAACCGCCGTTGCTTTTGCTGCTCTCTTTGCGTAGGACATCCTGAAATTAAGAGATTTTATCATTAAATTCTGATAAACTGTGTTCAACTTCGCAGAATCCATTAAATTCTGATAAGCACACAGGCTAAAAGCATATGCATCATCATGCACAATGTAAGTTTGACATTTATCGATCAAACAATGTGTATTGAAAAAAAATCCAGCAAATGGAAAATCTGATTATATCAGCAGGGGGTACTTTTGTTATATTTAACTTGCCAGAGACCCAGCACAACTTTTAGACTCTATTTACATCTGCCAAAACTATGCACTGCAAATTTGAATTTCATTGTCCATTGATAGGTCATCAGAATTTGAAGCTCATTGTCAATTATTGTTAACTTTAGACAGCTTACATTAAGAAATAAACAACTGATCTATTAGGCATACTAACATAAGGTTCACTCTAAACAACACACAGCTCACAATCACTGCATCTTCTCGTGACAATCTCCAACAAACAACAAATTTGAAAAAAAAAACTTATGCCGACAAACACCATCTTAACTTTATGCTTATGTGTAATTATGAGCATGACACTCGTCAATACATCAATTGATAAATCTGAATAATGCTCAACACATAAGCATTTACTTGGCTTGTATAAAAAACCAATGGTGTGAATAAAGATTTCTTGGTTAGGACGAGCAAGCAAGCTAATGCAGTAGATTATCTCATACATTTCCGCTATTCATGGTAGTGATAAACATAAAGTACAAAGAGGGGAGCATGTCTATAATTTGTTGAACCTCACATCAATAAATAGCTGAGTAACCAACCCCTTGAGTCACCTTTGAGATGGAATGGTTAAGAAACATGTAAATGATGGAAAACTAATTCCAGAATAACACCCAAGAATACAGCATCGGTTCAGAACTGTCACAGTTGTGGAAGCACTTACCAGCTCTTGTCTCAACTTCTGGTTTTGCTGAACAGCAGACATTTTCTCCTCAGTTAGCTTGGAAATCATGGATGTTGCCTAGAAGGAATAACCAACCACAGCCATTTTATCAAAACATAAAATTTCAAAAGCATTTTGAGATAGATTGACAACTAAGTAAGAGATCATGCATTTTGGCTATCTGTTGTCAGCAAACTTTTACAAAGTCAATACATACAGTAGCCAATACCATCAAAGCCACACGATTTCTTTTTCGAATTGGCATACAGTAGCCAATACCATCAAAGCCACATGATTTTTTTTTTCAAATTGGTGTATGTATTAATTAATTAAGAAACAATGTTTGGATTACAATCACGCCAGACCAGTTCCCACGCACAGGCAGGAACTGCCATTGCAACACACCACCGCCGCACTCGACACAACTAACCCTAGCAATTTCATGTGCCACCCAATTATCATCAAGACCACATGATTTTGCTTGCGTATGTGCTACAATTCACCCTATACAGTGCAAGTAGTGAGAAGCTTACAGGAATAGGTAAGGCATATAAATTACAAATCCATCTCGTCTGAGGGTAAATCAGGAATCCTAGGGGCGCCAAAATTTGGGAAGTAGGATAAAAATGCATCATATGCTACTTGGCATTCTCCTGTTTTCCAAATATTATGGGAAGTAGTAATAACCTAATCTGTTTTTATATTCCCAAGTCAACAGTGATACAAATCATATATACATTACTTAAGAGTTAAAGACTAAGGCTCATGCCAATATCTTATGTTCTAATGGTAGTAATGAACCTGTTACTCAGTCTTATCACCAATCACCTCATAATAACAGGGAAGGGTGGTACTGGCTGAAGGGGGCACAAAAGCTTTTTTTTCTATTTCACGGACGGATATTTATGATTGGCAGGGCATGCTACCCGGCTAGCAAGATTCACAATCACTTGCAGTCAGGAAGCTAGCGTATGCTTCCAGAGGATTTTAATGCAAGGGCAATTCTGAATGTCTGGACAAGCCATATCTATTCTTTTATCTCCAAAAAAAAATTGAACAATCAGTACTACAGTCCATATACAAATCAGTCAGTTAGTGTAAGATCTAAGTAGGGGCATACAGCATAATACCAACATTGTCAATATACAGTTGACCAGCTGTTCACTCATTCTTACAACTTGCAGCCTTTTTACCTCAGGGTACTGATTAATATCAAATACATAGGAACCATAAAGGTTAGATAAAGAAATAAAGGGTACCTCCGAGGACTTCTCCTTTGATGCTTCACCAGATGATCTAAATACCTGGACAATGGACATTAAATATATTGTAATTTTATCATATAAAAAGCCCCAGGAATTTCATTCAAAACAAAAAAAAACGAAAGAGCTAACTCAGTGACTTACAGATTGTGGCAATGTAGAATTAGGGGTCCCATTTTCCAATGAACGAGCAGAACTCCCTTGTTCTGATTCTTCAGAGAACGGGCTAGGTGAAGATGTTGGCACATAAATTACACGCAGCTTGCATTCATCAACAACCTTCCCTGGCTCTTTGTTGAACTGTCGTCATGAAACCACATGGATGAATGACATGATGATGTGCTAGAAACGAACAAATGCAGCAAGGAGCAAATTGACAGAAATAACACAAATGGAGTGTCAAGGTAGGTACCATTGCTGCACTAATATCTTGAGTTTCTGCGCCATTCTCAGCTGCAACACTTTGAACTAGGAACTTGTCCTTACACTGCAGATCAGGAGGTGCTTCCCTCTGCGCTTGCATTGTAACTAACAACAGAGAAAATGCTCAGGATACTTGTAAATAGAAAACTGAGCAAGTTAAGCAGACTTTCTTTTCACTGAGCTGTTTATCCCTATATAATGGACCGCCAGCTACCTGTAACATCACAAGTCGACCCAGGAAGTACAACGCCAATATTAGGGCGCACACAGTACTGCTTTGGGTTGGTAGTTTTGACCTGCGAACAGTGATGAGGTAATGATTTCCTTGTCCATTAGAACAACTATATGAACAATAAAAACATGAGGCACATAGGATTGAAAATTTACAACTGATTACCTTGAATGCTACATAATGGTCGGTCTTATTTGTGAGTTGCATGGAGCACGAGCTCTGCTTCATCAATTCAACTGTATGTACAAAATAGAAGTTCAGGCACATTTTGATTAAGAAAGACAGTACAAACCTCTAGATATTCAGTGCACAGATACAGTAAACTAACCCAGACAAACATTGAAAGCAAGCAAACTGAATAAACAGAATCATGATCATTGACAGAACAATCTAGCACATAGTGATCCAATTCAAGATCAGCTAACAATGGCCTTAATATCACATCCTAAACACAATGTAAATAATTGACAGGAACATTTCATTTCAAGCAACTCCGTAATGCCAGATCAATGTAGCGATGACATACATATTTGTTAGCGAGATCCCAAATTCCTGGAATATCAAATGATTATCATAATCATGTTTCCACAGAATGTACATTCGAAGCATGCCCTCGATACAGGGTGGGATTCCATGTGCATCAGGAAGCACATAAGACATAAATAACTGAAATCCTACAAGAAAAAAACGCCATGCAGTTACTGCCGGTTTGCAGAGAGCACGCAATGGTCCAAGATCCTGAGTTCGCATCTAAAAGAGCACTAGACAAAGCAAACTGATCAGACAGACGGATCCGATAGGCAAGGACCAATGACCTCGTCTCCATCCTAAGATCCCAGCTTTGACCAGGATCCATTGGACGGGACAGACACAGCAATAACTACGCGACGCGATTCTAGGAATTCGATCTGGAGACAAGATCTGGGGACAACTTACAGGGAAATGCCAGCTCCGAGGGCTGGATCTCGAGGAAACTGGCGCTTCCGGCGCTCATGGTGGCTTCCTCGCAAACAAATCAAGAACTCGAACCACCAAAAAAATTCGCAGTGGAGAGAGAATTATCTCTGGCTTCCCACGGATTCAATCGGGAAGCCAAGAACGAGGACGCCCACCAATCGATTGGAACAAGAGGTGGGGGAATCCCGGGGCGGAAAAGTGCGAAAAATTAGGAATTTATTGGTCGCCCTCGCTCTCTTGTCCTCCTACTGTCTCGGGCATAAAAAGGTTGCACGGAAATTGGTTTTAAAAATGGAATATTGTATTGAACGGATGAACTGTGATCGTTAGGAGCCTGCGGGTAAATGACTATGGTGCCCTCCGATGGTAGTGCTAGTTGTCCTCTGAGGGGCTGGGTCGGTGAGGGGTACGGATGGTATTGCAGCTGAGCTGTGGGAGGCCGTGACGTGGCGCTTTAATGGGCATGCGCAGCTGGCTCTTTGCCAAAATCGATTTATTACCCATTTACTGTTTACCATTTCCGTACCCGTCGACGCTCAAAAGTGACACGATCTCCTTGAGCCCGTAAAAGATTAAGCCCCGAGAGGATCAAATTGAAAACGAGACTCCAACGCGAAAGTTAGGAGAAACTTAAAGGAGCATGTGTTTGACGCTAAGTTTTAGGTTGCAATATGTAAGAGCATCTATAGCTGGATGTCCCAAACGTGTCTTAAATATTCGGGTAAACGGTCCGGTCATTGACCGGACACGAAAATGCGACTCAGATGGGTTTTCTAAACAGGCTTCAAATATCCGAGTTGACTAGCACCCATAATATCCACTTCAAATATGTAGCAGATATAGGACCGTTTCGTCGATGACATCTTACATGGGCATTGTAACTGGACGCCGCGACTAGTCCGGTGCTATTGACAAGGACGCCATAGCAAGAGGCCATGCATGATGGTGTCTTCTGTATACCTGCCACCGGCATTCACTTGCTAGGACGACGCGAGACTGCCGAAGCGTCCCAATCTGGGATTCTGGGATTTTGGACGAATAAGTGGACATGACCATGTTCTCAATTTCAAGGGCTTGGTCAAAGAGAGAAGATTGATCAATCGGGGTAGGGTGTCCGGAGCATCGCTATTGCAGAAGGACTACTTTGGTCCAAACCCAATTTTCTCGGATGATCCATGGTTTCGTTGTCGTTGTGACATGCGGAAACCATTGTTTTGCGTATTGTGCAGGGAGTGGAGGCACAAATGACTACTTCAAGCTCACATGGGCTTGTTGTGGCCAATTATCTTTCTGTGCTAAGCAAAAATGCATGGCTGCTTTTGAGGATGCTTGCACTTGGTACTGCCGCAGATGCCGTCGGTGAGATGGTTAGGATGGGGAGGAGCACATGCCTGAAAACTATTGTCAAGTTTGCTAGTGCTGTAGTGCAGGTATTTGGAGCAAAGTATTTGAGAGAACCAAATGTGTAGGACACATAGAAGTTATTGGGTATTAGGGAGGCCAGAGGGTTTTCAGGAATGCCCGGATCAACTGATTGCATACATTGGAAATGGAAGAACTGCCCCCAAAGGTTTGCGGGGAATGTATCAAGGTCACACCAAAGAGGGCATCATCATACTAGAAGCAGTGGCATCACATGACTTCTGGAATTGGCATGCTTTCTTTGGATTGTCGGGTTCTCACAATGACATCGGCGTGCTTTTAACGATCTCCGGAGTTCAGTAGGCTTTGTAATGAGGAATCGTCGTCCTACAACTACACTATCGACGACTGTGATTACAACATGGGATACTATCTTGCTGATGGTATCTGTTCTCAGTGGGCGGCGTTTGTGAAGACCATATCTGAACCACAGGGCAACAAATAAAGCCACTTTGCAACAATACATGAAGCAACTAGGAAGGATGTGGAGAGGGCATTCGAGTGCTTCAAACTCATTAGGGAATTGTTAGCAGAGCTATAATGATGTGGGAATCAGAAACTTTGTGGCGGCTCATGACATGTTTTGTTATTTTACACAATATGATTATTGGGGATGAGGGTGATGGTGTTGCACAAACCAATGATTTTGAAGCGCCTGGAGAACAAGTTCAAATCCTGGAAGATCAAAATGCACCTCGGCTTATGAACTTTCTACAAATGCATAAGAATCTTCAAGATCATCAGGTGCACGCGCAGCTACTCAATAATCTTGTGGAGCACATGTGGACCCATAATGAAAACCAAAGAGCTAATGTTTGAGTCGTGCACTTAAAGTAAATTTTATGTAAAAACTTTGTATTTTCGGTACCAACATTTGTTATTTACATGTGACATTGCCGTATATAATGGACGTGCATAGATTTGAGTGTCCGGATTTGAGATATGTTGATGTCCGGCACAAGATACGAGGGGTCATCTGGATGCGTCTGCATGCATGCCCAGACGCGTCCGCAGACGTTTGAGGGCCCGGATTTGCCAAGTCCGTGTGTAGATACTCTAAGATGCCTTCATATGGAAAATTCTCAACATGAAAGTTTTTGGTCTCATCGAGATGGACATTGCTTTTTAGATCATCTGGATCCAAGGTTGTATGCATCTTGGGAAGCTGTGACATCCCAGCTTAATAGGAATGATAGATTATTCATATCAATAAGATGTCTCTTTTTTTGATGCAATTCAATAGGAATCTCAAAGTTAAACGTGCTTGGCTTGGAGCAATTTGAGAATGGGTGACTAACTGAGCACGCAGTGCACACCATGAACCAATCACTAATGCAGGATGTTACTAACATGACGTGTCACAGCCCTAGAATAATGCTCGTAATTAGTGGCTTTGCATCCATGCATCATGTCTGAATTCTTAAAAAGTTGAACTGAGGAAATTTTAAAGCCTCAAAAATTTAATTAAAAGAAGGGGAAATAACCCTAAAAATTGCATTCAGTGAACCCCAAATGCTCTTCATTGATGTTTGATATTTTTGGCAATGGTCTTGATCCAAACCAAAAACAATGAACATTTTTGAAGAATAATTTTGGGCACTGATTTTAAATCATATTGTATTTGGCTTTGGGCATTTAAATACTATAAATAATTCAAGTGCTCAAATAATGCTGGAATTATTTGTGGGCCACTGCAATAATCCAGAGAGTGTCCACAAATTATTTCAGGATTTTACAAAATGCTTTAGTATTTTTTACTAAGCCAAAACAGTTGCAGAAAATTAGAAAACAGAAACTAGAATGAAGGAAAGAGAGAGACAGAGTTTACCTGGGCTTCTTACCTGCAGCAGAGCCGGCCCATCTCCTGTTCTGGCCCAGCCCACCAGGGGCTCCCCGGTCTTCTTCCTCCTTTGACAGAAGGACAGAGGCGCGTGGCCACCACCCGCCGGCACGCGCCCCAGCCAGCTCCTGCTTGCCGCCCCCCTGGACGAACTAGAGTCGCCACGATACCCCCCCGAACCCCTCTCACTCCTCCCCGCGCTTTCCTCCCCTCCTCTGCTCCCTCCCCTCTCTCTGTTCATGGGCGCCCAAGAACGCCGACGAGCATCGCCGCGTCCACCGCCTCGCCCTCGCTTCTCCGACCGGTCCACGAACTCTGTCGTCGACCTCTATGTCGTCTCCGTCGATCCACGCAACCGGAAGGCCCTCGGAGTGTCGTCCCCAACCTCTTCTTCCTCCCTCGGATGCTCGAGATCGCCGCCGACGCCCCGCCTGCTCCAGCCCTTCCCCGAGCCCGCTTCGGCGCCCCCTGCACTGGCCATGAGCCAATACGCCGAACCCCTCTCTCCCCGTGCTCTATTTCCCTCTCTAGCCGTCGTTCCCATCTAGCCCGAGAGCTAGGCTCTGCCGGCGATGTCGCCACCGTGGCCTGATCTCAACCCAGCCGTGCCCTTGCACCGCATCATGCTCCTGGTGCCTCCAGGAGGCCACCCAACCCCTTTGCTCGCTCGCCTGCTTGCTCTACCGCCGCGCCCGTGCAGGCAGTAGCTCCGGCCGCTGCCCCGCTGACCGCCGTCAGCGATTCCGGCCACCCTAGCACCACCCACCACCACTGGTCGACGCGCCTTGTCATGCTGAATCTGCAGGACCCAGCCTCGCGAGCTCCCATCGCCGGAGTTGGCCGGACGGGCAGCCCCGCCGTGTCCCGATTAGCACCAGCGGCTAACCGCCGTTTTGGATGACGTGGACACGTCATTAGCCACTGAAGACGCCACTAATTAACCCTCCCTCTCTCTGACATATGGGCCCATGCCCTAATTAACCCTGGGATTTATTCCCTGTTTAGTTTAACTAAACCAGCATGCCCCACATGTCAGTTTAACCCTACCACGTCGACGTTGACCTGGCCCCACTGGCCAGCCTCTGTTACTGCCCCGTTACACTGACGCGCAGGCCCCACTGGTCAGGTTTGACCTGGACCGCACAGTTGACTTGCTGACGCAATGCTGACGCAATAATGCCTTTTCTGGATTTCTTCTTATTCAAGAAATTCCAGAAAATAGTGCTAACTTCTAAAACTCATAGAAATTAATCTGTAACTACAAATGAAATAAATTATATATGAAAAATGATCAGAAAAATCCAATCTATCCATCTGTACTGGTTTCATGCATGTTTAAACAAGTTAACTTGTTGTTTAGTGCAAAACATGATAAAGCACTTTTTAAGATCACAAATGAGTTTGAACTTTGAGTCTTTGGTTCAAAATAGCTCAAACCCATCTGGTTGTAGTTGCATTAGCCCAGCACACTCATTTTACCATGTCATGATCATGCATCATATTATGCATTGCATTGATTGTGTTTCCTTCTCTGTTGCTGGTTTTTGTCCCCTCTCGATAGACGTGGTTTCGACGTTGAGATCGATGGCACCGATGAAGAACTATACTATCTTCAGAAGTGCCAAGCAAGCAAAAACCCCTTGTTCATTCCAATACAATCCCACTCTCTCGCTCCTGCTCTCTTTTACTGCATTAGGACAACAACGATGCAACTCTTACATGCTGCGGTAGTTGAACCCCTTTTCCTCTGCATGACTTGTCATTGCCACAGTAAATAAATGAAACCCACTAGCATGAGTAGGAGTTGTTTGAGCCCTGATGTGCCTACTCATTCATGCTTGTTTGTCATGCCTGCTACTGCTTAGAGTTGAGTCAGGTCTGATTCATCGGGGATGAATTGGAATGGTGATGAACATGTCCTATTGTGTGTGAGCTAAGTGTGTGAACACGATTTGGTAAAGGTAGCGTGAGAGGCCATGTAGGACTACATGGTGGGTTGTATCATTGAAACTGTCCTCAGGAACTGAGTTCTGTGTTTTTTATCCATGAATAGCTACTACCACACATTGGGCTCCGAGCACTCCAAGCTCTCTCGACTTATTAATCAACCTGATCTCTGACTAGGAGTTGCAACTAGTTTCTGGTGTTTGTAGGATATGTGTTGGGGGCCGTGCATAGCGCTGACCCTAGGGGTGGGCTATGATGTGGTAGAGACACAAGGCACGGTGTACCGGGACGCCCGTTTGGTGCCTCGGGAACCCTGCTCTCATCGTTTGGGGCCGTGAGCGAAACCCCGGCCAGATCTCCTTACGGATGGAACACGAATAGGCGATAAACCTGGACTAGAGACTTGTGTGGTTAGTCAGGTCGTGGCCGACACCCTCGCCAGGCTTCCGCTTGAAGGTTGCCGAGATACATGACGTGTACATGGCGGTAAGTGGCGAGAGCGTGTGTGAAGAAGTACACCCCTACAGGGTTAACATCATCTATTCGAATAGCCGTGTCCGCGGTAAAGGACTTCTTGGTTGCCTGTACAGTTCATAGACAAGTGAAAATGGATACTCTAAAATGCGCAAGATAAGCGTGAGTGCTATGGATGACGTTCTCGTAGGAAGATGGGAGTGTATCCATAGTGTTGTATTGATTGGTGAATATGTGGAATTGTGTGTGCCACCCCAAAAGAGTTACTTGCAGCCGTAGTATAGGATAGCCATTGAGTCAAAGCTGGCTTGCTGCAGTTAAACTCCACCCCCCTTTGTTGATACTGATGCATATGTAGATAGTTCTGATGTAAGTCTTGTTGGGTACATTTGTACTCACGTTTGCTTAATTTATGTTTTTGTAGAGAGACTTCGGTCTCGCTAGTAGTTCCATGTGGACTTCGACGTTTAGCTTAATACCTCAGCTACGATCTTTTGCCCTCGTCAGGGTCTTGTAGTTAGTCAGGCTTCTCAGTCTTTTTCATTTGTAGTTGTCTGTACTCAGACAAGATAAGGTTCCGCATGTGCTATTGCTTGTATGACTTGAATGCTGGGTCATGAGACCCATGTTTGTAATATCTAACTCTTCGGAGTCTTATGAATAAATACTTTGAGTCGTAGAGTTTTGTTGTGATGCCATGTTGTATTTACACATATCAAGCATATTGTGTGTATGATTGAAATGCTTGGTATGTGTGGGATCCGACAACCTAGTTGTCTATCCTTGGTAGCCTCTCTTATGTGGAAATGTAGTCTAGTGCTTCCACTGAGCCATGGTAGTCTGCTACAGCCCGGTTTACCGGAGTCCTATTAGCCCAGTTGCTACTGCTCCAGAACACTTAGACTAGTCGGCATGTGTCCTTCTTCGTTCCTGTGTCTGTCCCTTCAGGGAAATGTCATGCGTTGTTCCTTTAAGTCCTTGTAGCTTGCTACGACTTGGGTTCATATGTTGATGACCGTCACGTTCGTTGCTGGGTCATGTATGCATGTCCCTGTAAGTTAGTGCCACTTTGGGTTCAGGACTAGTCATGTCGGCCCAGGTTCTCTGTCATATGGATGCTAGCGACACTATCATATACGTGAGCCAAAAGGCGCAAAACGGTCCCGGGCCAGGTAAGAAGGCACCCGTGGGAATACCGTGCGTGAGGCCGCAAAGTGATATGATGTGTTACATGCTAGATCGGTGTGACTTAGGATCGGGGTCCTGACATGACGCTACAATCAGAGACCCTTCACCCAAACTGTGTGCGATGCATTAATCACAAACGATGATGTAATAAAATCATCAAAAACGGTACAAAACGTTTGCGATGGTGGAGACATCAAACACGATTCAGATTAGAGTTGTGTCTGCAATGCGTGGCATACGGTTCACTCCAATGAACTGTTTGCGATGAGAGAGAACAACAGAAACGGGCAGTCGGATGAAGATGTGTGCGATATGCAGCATATAGTTCACTCGGATAAACTGTTTGTGATTAGGCAACACAACAGAAATGGTCAGCCAGATCAAAGGTGTGTGTGTTATATGGCATACAGTTCACTCAGATGAACTGTTTGCGTTGAGCCAAGAGAACATAAACGGTTCAACTTGACAAGATGTGTGTGGTACATGGCAAACAGGTATGTAATCATAAATGTGTGCGAAGACCGATAATAACATAGACAAGTGTTGCTAATAACCCGTGCGTGTTGTGGGCAAACACGTCCTGGTATACAATTGCCAGCGAGTGATGAATTCATCACCAACGGTTTCCCTAGCATGTTCCGTGTGTGATGTGATTGCATACAAAACAACAACATACACTACAAAAAAAGACACATCCGTGACATTTTGGGCCGAACGATTTTTTTTCTGTCATACATATGACACTTCTATGATGATAATTGTGACAAAACCCGATATCATCATAGATGTGGTGGGCTCCTACTTCTATGAAAAAAAAATCATGACAGAAAATGGGCTTTTCGTCCTGGGCGGGCCGGAGACGCAGCTGCATGACATCCTTTGGGCCGTCCATGACGGAAAAAACCGTGGTAGAAGCGAGGGGGAGGAAAATTTCGGGGAGTTCCCGGTTACGGTGGGAGGTCGGGGCCGAGCGATCCGCGTTTCTCTCATACACGTACGCGCGTGTGTGCGAGGCGTTGGCTCTAACTGAACCCGAGCGAGGCGTTGGGCTCTAACTGAACCCGAGCGATTGCACTGCAGGCTACACGTTACTGAACCCGAGCGATCGATCGATGACTGTTAACTGAACCGATCGAGCGATTCCTTTG
>NC_057812.1:425087645-425099199 GCF_018294505.1 Triticum aestivum | reverse complement strand
GGTTGGATGAACAGTTCCCAGTGGGGGTGGATGAACATGACCCTGTGGTGTTGCCTCTGGATGAACAGGACCCCGATCGATCGAGCCGGTTGGGGCTGGATGAACAGGACCTCATGGAGGGCTGGATGAACAGGACCACCCCGTGGAGGGCAGGATGAACAGTAGACGGTGGAGGGCAGGATGAACAGTAGCCCGTGGAGGGGTGGTTGAACAGGAGCCCGTGGAGAGGGCTGGTTGAATAGTAGCCGGTGGAGTAGCGCGCGGTGAAGGCTGGATGAACAGGAGCCCGTGGATGAACAGTCGCAGGTGGAGGCTGGAGGATGTCGACGGTGGATGAATAGTAGCTCGTGGAGGCTGGAGGGGGTCGACGGTGGAGATGAACAGTATCCCGTGGAGTCCCGTTTTGCAGTACGCCACACCCCTCCCGATGAACAGGGCCCCCGTTTCGACCGTAGCGCTCCAACACAAGTCCGTTTCATCCGTTTTGCGGTACGCCACACCCCTCTCGATCAACAGGACCCCCGTTTCGACCGTAGGAGGTCCGTTTCCTCCGTTTTGCGGTACGCCAGACCCCTCCCGATCAATAGGACCCCGTTCCGAATGTAGGAGGTCCGTTTCCTCCGTTGTGCGGTACGCCAGGCCACGTTTCCATCGCTTGTTCCGTCCAAGCCCTCCCGATGAACACGACCACGCATTTCGTTCTGACCCAGCCGGTTGGCTCCCACGCATTCCGTTGCCTCCCCATGAACACGATGCATTCCGTTGCCTCCCCATGAACACGACGACGATGCTGTTTCTCCGTTCCGACCCAGCAATGTACACGAGCCCTGGCCGTACGTATGCGCGAGTAGGCGTTCAAGACCCCGCCCGTATGTACACATACGTGGCCGTATTTTCTTTCTTGCACCCTGGCCGCTGTACGTATGTGTACATGCTACGTGCGCGCCTCTACTATGACACGTGCGCGCCTCTACTACGACACATGCGCGCCTCTATGCTACGTCTTGAGCTTGCGTTGGTTTTCCCCGAAGAGGAAGGGATGATGCAGCAGAGTAGCGTAAGTATTTCCCTCAGTTTTTGAGAACCAAGGTATCAATCCAGTAGGAGCCCACGCTCAAGTCCCTCGTACCTGCACAAAGCGATAGCTACTCGCAACCAACGCGATCAGGGGTTGTCAAGCCCTTCACGGTCACTTACGAGAGTGAGATCTGATAGATATAATATTTTTGGTATTTTTGGTATAAAGATGCAAAGTAAAAAGTAAAAGCAAAGTAAAAAAGCAAAGCAAGATTAAAGTAATGGAGATTGATATGATGAGAATAGACCCGGGGGCCATAGGTTTCACTAGTGGCTTCTCTCAAGAGCATAAGTATTCTACGGTGGGTGAACAAATTACTGTTGAGCAATTGACAGAATTAAGTATAGTTATGAGAATATCTGGGCATGATCATGTATATACGCTCACGTCCGTGACAAGTAGATCGGAACGATTCTGCATCTACTACTATTACTCCACTCATCGACCGCTATCCAGCATGCATCTAGAGTATTAAGTTAAAAACAGAGTAACGCCTTAAGCAAGATGACATGATGTAGAGAGATAAATTCATGCAATATGAAATAAACCCCATCTTGTTATCCTCGATGGCAATGATACAATACGTGCCTTTCTACCCCTTCTGTCACTGGGTAAGGACACCGCAAGATCGAACCCAAAGCTAAGCACTTCTCCCATGGCAAGAACTACCAATCTAGTTGGCCAAACCAAACGGATAATTCGAAGAGACTTGCAAAGATAACCAATCATACATAAAAAGAATTCAGAGAAGATTCAAATATTATTCATAGATAGACTTGATCATAAACCCACAATTCATCGATCTCAACAAACACACCGCAAAAAGAAGATTACATCGAATAGATCTCCACAAGAGAGGGGGAGAACTTTGTGTTGAGATTCAAAGAGAGAGAAGAAGCCATCTAGCTACTAACTATGGACCCGAAGGTCTGAGGTAAACTACTCACACTTCATCGGAGAGGCTATGATGATGTAGAAGCCCTCCGTGATGACGGCCCTCTTCCAGCGAAGCTCCGGAACAGGCCCCGAGATGGGATCTCATGGATACAGAAAGTTGCGGCGGTGGAATTAGGTTTTTGGCTCCTGTTCTGATCATTTGGGGGTACGTGTGTATATATAGGAGAAAGAAGTACACCGGAGGAGCAACGAGGGGCCCACAAGGAAGGGGGCGCGCCCTAGGGGGGGCGCCACCCACCCTTGTGACCGCCTCTTTTGTTCCTTGGAGCAGGGTCCAAGTCTCCTGGATCACGTTCGGTGAGAAAATCACGTTCCCGAAGATTTTATTCCGTTTGGACTCCGTTTGATATTCCGTTTCTTCGAAACACTGAAATAGGCAAAAAACAGCAATTCTGGGCTGGGCCTTCGGTTAATAGGTTAGTCCCAAAAATAATATAAAAGTGGAAAATAAAGCCCAATATAGTCCAAAACAGTAGATAATATAGCATGGAGCAATCAAAAATTATAGATACGTTGGAGACGTATCACTCTACATCGACCAGTATGTACGTACACGTTCGCGACCAGAATGACAACGCTACGTACGCTTTGACCAGGTGGGTCCCGACTGTCAGGCACTTCCTTGCCTGCGAAGATGTAGCTGGTGGGTCCCAGCAGTCAAGGGCAAATCATTTTTTTTGTCCGGATGCACTTCCTTGCGTGCGAAGATGTAGCTGGTGGGTCCCAGCATTCAGGGGAAACGTTTTTTTTCACAAAATATAGTGGCCCGTCCGGTGGGTCCTAGCTGTCAGGTGGAGGAATCATTATTTTCCGCATAATAAGGAGGCACTGCCTTGCTGCGGCCGTGGACCCAGCTGTCAGCCTCTCCACGTACAATCCACGTCCGATGGAAGTCGTTCCTTGACCACGTTGACCACGCCGCGCCGAGAGCACCAGGGCGGTGGACGACGGCGAGGCCTAGGAAGGGGACGACACGGAGGCAGGGAAGACTCGGTAGTTGTTTCCCACGCGGAGGGGAGTATGACTATACGAGGGTTTACTGGTTTGTCTGTCGTTGCCGGAGAATAACAACATGTGTGGGTGAGTATAGGGATGGCTAGGCCAACGATGGGAGTACAGTCGGGCGGTGAGGCCCGCGCGGCAGCACAGCCGGCCGTGAGGAAGAGGGAGCAGGCAGTCCCGCCGGCGCTTGTTTGATCGGCTGGAGCAGGAAGAGCAGAGATTGAACAAGCACGACGGCCGTTGGATGGACATCCAACAGTCAGTGCTTGTGCGTCAACCTTTTTTTAGGAAAGCCTCAAATCTGTGAAAAACAACATATAGCCCATCTGCCATTATTTCTAATAATTTACAGTCCATTTGCTAATTCTTAAGGTTTTTTTGGAGCTCACATTCTTTTTGTTAGCATTACAGCCCATATTGTGGCAACAGTTAAAAAATTATATGAAATTTTGCATATTTTGGTGCGGTCCGAACTGTTTTTAATCCCGAAATTTTGACTCATATTCAAACTGATTTTAAAAATAAATGTATATCAATATAAAATCCAACAAATTCTCCACGCATAAAAATTAATGTAATTTAAAATCTTGAAATGAAAAAAAAGATATTTGAAACTAATTGCCGGTTTGATGTGTTTTAAAAATGTACAACCCATTTCTCATTACTGATGGGCCATTTTCTTGGCCAGCCGAATGAAAGCTCTCCTCGTCTTGAAAGATTTGCAGCCCAAGCCTAACAAAGCGACTTACTTGGCAAATCACAAAAAAACTGTGTTGTGGCCGTGACCCAGCTGTCAGCCTCTCCACGTACAGTACTCTTCCGATGGAAGTCGTTCCTTGACCATGTTGACCACGCCGCGCGGAGAGCACCACGGCGATGGACGACGGCGAGGACTAGGAAGGGGACGACGCGGCAGTGGAAGCCCGCGCGGAGAGGACTATGAGGGTTCACTGGTTCGGCTGCGGTGTGAGGCTGCCGTCACCGCAGGGCCTGGCCAGCGGTGGGAATAGTAGGGGGCGGTGAGGCCTCTACAGCAGCACAACCGGCCGCAGGAGGCAGGAGCATGCGGCACGACTAGCGCTGCTTTGGGCGGCTGGAGCAAGAAGACCAGAGGTTGAAGAAGCACTACGGCCATTGGATGGACATCGTACGGTCACTGGAGCTAGAATCGTTCATATTGACTAAGTTTACAAAGCCCTTCGTCCCGGTCAACTTAGTAGGCCCACAAGTCAGCCTCCCAGCAAGGTGGGTCCCAGCTAGTCGGGGGAGTATTCAATTTTTTGTGCGTAATAAGGAGGCACTTCCGGTGGGTCCAAGCTGACAGCGGGGGGAACGTTTTTTTCACGAAATACGGGTGGCCCGTCCGATGGGTCCCAGCAGTCAGGGGGAAACGATTTTTTTCGCAAAATACTGGTGGCCCATCCGGTGGGTCCCTGCTGTCAGGTGGAGGATGAAGGAAATATGCCCTAGAGGCAATAATAAAGTTATTATTTATTTCCTTATATCATGATAAATGTTTATTATTCATGCTAGAATTGTATTAACCGGAAACATAATACATGTGTGAATACATAGACAAACAGAGTGTCACTAGTATGCCTCTACTTGACTATCTCGTTGATCAAAGATGGTTATGTTTCCTAGCCATAGACATGAGTTGTCATTTTATTAACGGGATCACATCATTAGGAGAATGATGTGATTGACTTGACCATTTCCGTTAGCTTAACACTTGATCGTTTAGTTTGTTGCTATTGCTTTCTTCATAACTTATACATGTTCCTATGACTATGAGATTATGCAACTCCCGTTTACCGGAGTAACACTTTGTGTGCTACCAAACGTCACAACGTAACTGGGTGATTATAAAGGTGCTCTACAGGTGTCTCCGAAGGTACTTGTTGGGTTAGCGTATTTCGAGATTAGGATTTGTCACTCCGATTGTCGGAGAGGTATCTCTGGGCCCACTCGGTAGTGCACATCACTTAAGACTTGCAAGCATTGCAACTAACGAGTTAGTTGCGGAATGATGTATTACGGAACGAGTAAAGAGACTTGCTGGTAACGAGATTGAACTAGGTATTGGAATACCGACGATCGAATCTCGGGCAAATAACATACCGATGACAAAGGGAACAACGTATGTTGTTATGCGATTTGACCGATAAAGATCTTCGTAGAATATGTAGGAACCAATATGAGCATCCAGGTTCCGCTATTGGTTATTGACCGGAGACGTGTCTCGGTCATGTCTACATAGTTCTCGAACCCGTAGGGTCCGCACGCTTAAAGTTCGATGACGATCGTAATTAGGGTTTTTGTGTTTTGATGTACCGAAGGTTGTTCGGAGTCCCGAATGTGATCACGGACATGACGAGGAGTCTCAAAATGGTCGAGACATGAAGATTGATATATTGGAAGCCTATATTTGGATATCGGAATCGTTCCAGGTGAAATCGGGATTTTACCGGAGTACCGGGGGTTACCGGAACCCCTCGGGGGTTATGGGCTTACATGGGCCCTAAGGGAGAAGAGGAGGGCCGGCCAGGGCAGGCCGCGCGCCCCTCCCCCCTAGTTTGAATAGGACAAGGAGGGGGGGGGGCGCCCCCCTTTCCTCTTTCCCCCTTCCCCTTTCCTTCTCCAACAAGGCAAGAGGGGGGAGTCCTACTCCCGGTGGGAGTAGGACTCCTCCAGGTGCACCCTAGGGGCCGGCCGCACCTCCCCTCTCCCTCCTTTATATACGGGGGCAGGGGGCACCCCATGACACACAAGTTGATCTTCATGATCGTTCCTTAGCTGTGTGCGGTGCCCCCTTTCACCATATTCCACCTCGGTCATATCGTAGCGGTGCTTAGGCGAAGCTCTGCGTCGGTAGAACATCATCACCGTCATCACGCCGTCGTGCTGATGAAACTCTCCCTCAACACTCGGCTGGATCGGAGCTCGAGGGACGTCACCGAGTTGAACGTGTGCAGAACTCGGAGGTGTCGTACGTTCGGTACTTGGATTAGTCGGATCGGGAAGACTTATGACTACTTCCTCTACATTGTGTCAACGCTTCCGTTGCCGGTCTATGAGGGTACGTAGACAACACTCTCCCCTCTCGTTGCTATGCATCACCATTATCTTGCATGCGCGTAAGATTTTTTTTTTAAATTACTACGTTCCCCAACAGTGGTATCAGAGCCAGGTTTTATGCGTTGATGTAATATGCACGAGTAGAACACAAGTGAGTTGTGGGCGATATAAGTCATACTACTTACCAGCATGTCACACTTTGGTTCGGCGGTATTGTTGGATGAAGCGGCCCAGACCGACATTACGCGTACGCTTACGCGAGACTGGTTCTACCGATGTGCTTTTCACACAGGTTGCTGGCGGGTGTCAATTTCTCCAACTTTAGTTGAACCGAGTGTGGCTACGCCCGGTCCTTGCGAAGGTTAAAACAGCACCAACTTGACAAACTATCGTTGTGGTTTTGATGCGTAGGTAAGAACAGTTCTTGCTCAGCCCATAGCAGCCACGTAAAATTTGCAACAACAAAGTAGAGGACATCTAACTTGTTTTTGCAGGGCATGTTGTGATGTGATATCCTCAAGACGTGATGAGATATAAGTTGTATGAGATGATCATGTTTTGTTGAAGTTATCGGCAACAGGCAAAAGCCTTATGGTTATCTCTCTATTGCATAAGATGCAAGCGCCAAATAATTCCTTTACTTTATCGCTATGCGATAGCAATAGTTGCAAGAGCAATTGTTGGCGAGACAACCATGTGACGACACATTGATATAGATCAAGATGATGGAGATCATGGTGTCATGCCGGTGACGATGGAGATCATGATGATGCTTTGGAGATGGAGATCAAAGGCACAAGATGATGATGGCCATATCATGTCACATATTATGATTGCATGTGATGTTTATCTTTTATACATCTTATTTTGCTTAGTTCGACGGTAGCTTTATAAGATGATATCTCACTAAATTTCAAGATAAAAGTGTTCTTCTTGAGTATGCACCGTTGCCAAAGTTCGTCGTGCCCAGACACCACGTGATGATCGGGTGTGATAAGCTCTACGTCCATCTACAACGGGTGCAAGCCAGTATTTGCACACGCAGAATACTCAGGTTAAACTTGACAAGCCTAGCATATGCAGATATCGCCTCAGAACACTGAGACCGAAAGGTCGAGCGTGAATCATATAGTAGATATGATCAACATAATGATGTTCACCATTGAAAGCTACTCCATTTCATGTGATGATAAGTTATGGTTTAGTTGATTTGGATCACGTGATCACTTAGATGATTAGAGGGATGTCTATCTAAGTGGGAGTTCTTAAGTAATATGATTAATTGAACTTAAATTTGTCATGAACTTAGTCCTGGTAGTATTAACATATCTATGTTGTAGATCAATAGCTCGCGTTTAGCTCCCTGTTTTATTTTTGATATGTTCCTAGAGAAAACTAAGTTGAAAGATGGTAGCAATGATGCGGATTGGATCCGTGATCTGAGGTTTATCCTCATTGCTGCACAGAAGAATTATGTCCTTAATGCACCGCTAGGTGACAGACCTATTGCAGGAGCAGATGCAGACGTCGTGAACGTTTGGCTAGCTCAATATGATGACTACTTGATAGTTTAGTGCACCATGCTTAACAGCTTAGAATCGGGACTTCAAAGACGTTTTGAACGTCATGGATCATATGGATGTTCCAAGAGTTGAAGTTAATATTTCAAGCAAATACCCGAGTTGAGAGATATGAAGTCTCCAACAAGTTCTATAGCTAAAAGATGGAGGAGAATAACTCAAGCAGTGAGCATGTGTTCAGATTGTCTGGGTACTACAATCGCTTGAATCAAGTGGGAGTTAATCTTCCAGATAAAATAGTGATTGACAAAATTCTCTAGTCACCATCACCAAGTTAGTAGAACTTTGTGATGAACTATAGTATGCAAGGGATGACGAAAATGATTCCTGAGCTTTTCATGATGATGAAATTGATGAAGGTAGAAATCAAGAAAGAGCATCAAGTGTTGATGATTAACAAGGCCACTAGTTTCAAAAAAAAAGGCAAAGGGAAAGAAAGGGAACTTCAAGAAGAACAACAAGCAAGTTGCTGCTCAAGTGAAGAAGCCCAAGTCTGGACCTAAGCCTAAGACTAAGTGCTTCTACTGCAAAGGAACTGGTCACTAAAAGCGGAACTGCCCCAAGTATTTAGCGGATAAGAAGGATGGCAAAGTGAACAATGCTATATTTGATATACATGTAATTGATGTGTACTTTACTAGTGTTTATAGCAACCCCTCGGTATTTGATACTGGTTCAGTTGCTAAGAGTAGTAACTCGAAACGGGAGTTGCAGAATGAACAGAGACTAGTTAAGGGTGAAGTGACGATGTGTGATGGAAGTGGTTCCAAGATTGATATGATCATCATCGCACACTCCCTATACTTTCGGGATTAGTGTTAAACCTAAATAAATGTTATTTGGTGTTTGCGTTGAGCATGAATATGATTTGATCATGTTTATTGCAAAACGGTTATTCATTTAAGTTAGAGAATAATTGTTGTTCTGTTTACATGAATAAAACCTTCTATGGTCATACACCCAATGAAAATGGTTCGTTGGATCTCGATCGTAGTGATACACATATTCATAATATTGAAGCCAAAAGATGCAAAGTTAATAATGATAGTGCAACTTATTTATGGCACTACCGTTTAGGTCATATTGGTGTAAAGTGCATGAAGAAACTCCATGCTGATGGGCTTTTGGAATCACTTGATTATGAATCATTTTGATGCTTGCGAACCATGCCTCATGGGCAAGATGACTAAGACTCCGTTCTCCGGAACAATGGAGCGAGCAACTGACATATTGGAAATAATACACACTGATGTATGCAGTCCGATGAGTGTTGAGGCTCGCGACAGGTATCATTATTTTCTGACCTTCATAGATGATTTGAGCAGATATGGGTATATCTACTTGATGAAACATAAGTCTGAAATATTTGAAAAGTTCAAAGAACTTCAGAGTGAAGTGGAAAATCATCGTGACAAGAAAATAAAGTTTCTATGATCTGATCGCAGAGACAAATATTTGAGTTACGAGTTTGGTCTTCAATTAAAACAATGTGGAATAGTTTCACAAAATCATGCCACCTGGAACACCACAGTATAATGGTGTGTCCGAATGTCATAACCGTACTATTATTGGATATAGTGCAATCTATGATGTTTCTTACTGATTAATCACTATAGTTTTGGGGTTATGCATTAGAGACAGCTACATTCATGTTAAAAAGGGCACCATCTAAATCTGTTGAGACGACACCATATGAACTATGGTTTGGCAAGAAACCTAAGCTGTTGTTTCTTAAAGTTTGAGGTTGCAATGCTTATGTGAAAAAGTTTCAACCTGATAATCTCAAACCCAAATCGGAGAAGTGCGTCTTCATAGGATACCCAAAAGAAAATGCTGGGTACACCTTCTATCACAGATCCGAAGGCAAGATATTCATTGCTGAGAATGGATCCTTTCTAGAGAAGGAGTTTCTCTCGAAAGAAGTGAGTGGGAGAAAAGTAGAACTTGATGAGGTAACTGTACCTGCTCCGTTATTGGAAAGTAGTTCATCACAGAAATCCGTTCCTGTGACTACTACACCAATTAGTGAGGAAGCTAATGATGATGATCATGTAACTTCAGATCAAGTTACTACCGAACCTCGTAGGTAAACCAGAGTGAGATCCGCACCAGAGTGGTACGGTAATCCTGTTCTGGAGGTTATGTTACTTGACCATGACAAACCTACGAACTATGAGGAAGCGATGATGAGCCCAGATTTCGCGAAATGGCTTGAGGCCATGAAATCTGATATGAGATCCATGTATAAGAACAAAGTATGGACTTTGATTGATTTGCCCAAAGATCGGCGAGCCATTGAGATTAAATGGATCTTCAAGAGGAAGACGGATGCTGATAGTAGTGTTACTATCTACAAAGCTAGAATTGTCGCAAAAAGGTTTTTGACAAGTTCAAGGTATTGACCACGATGAGAATTTCTCACTCGTATCTATGCTTAAGTCTGTCTGAATCATGTTAGCTATTGCCGCATTTTATGAAATCTGGCAAATGGATAAACAAAACTGCATTCCTTAATGTGATTTATTAAAGAAGAGTTGTATATGATGCAACCAGAAGGTTTTGTCGATCCTAAATGTACTAACAAAATATGCAAGCTCCAGCGATCCATCTATGGACTGGTGCAAGCATCTCGGAGTTGGAATATACGCTTTGATAAGATGATCAAAGCATATAGTTTTATACAGACTTGTGGTGAAGCCTGTATTTACAAGAAAGTGAGTGGGAGCACTACAACATTTCTGATAAGTATGTGTATGACATATTGTTGATCGGAGATGATGTAGAATTATTCTGCAAAGCATAAAGGAATGTTTGAAAGGAGTTTTTTCAAATAAAGACCTCGGTGAAGCTGCTTACATATTGAGCATCAAGATCTATAGAGATAGATCAAGACGCTTGATAAGTTTTTCAATGAGTACATACCTTGACAAGATTTTGAAGTAGTTCAAAATGGAACAGTCAAAGAAGGAGTTCTTGCCTGTGTTACAAGGTGTGAAGTTGAGTAAGACTCAAAACCCGACCACTGCAGAAGATAGAGAGAGAATGAAAGTCATTCCCTATGCCTCAGCCATAGGTTCTATAAAGTATGCCATGCTGTGTACCAGACCTATTGTATTGTAACACCTCGGATATGACTTTCCCAATTTGTACTCCAACTCTTGCCGTTTCCGGCGTTAAGTTATTTTATTTTCTTGGGTTCGGGTTTTTCTCTCCGTGTGTTGTTGTCGTTGTCATGCATCTCATATCATGTCGTCATGTGCATTGCATTTGCATACGTGTTTATCTCATGCATTCGAGCATTTTCCCCGTTGTCCGTTTTGCATTCCGGCGCTTCGTTCTCCTCCGGTGGTCATTTCTAACTTCTTTCGTGTGTGGGGATTAAATATTTCCGGATTGGACCGAGACTTGCCAAGTGGCCTTGGTTTACTACCGGTAGACCGCCTGTCAAGTTTCGTATCATTTGGACTTCGTTTGATACTCCAACGGTTAACCGAGGGACCGAAAAGGCCTCGTGTGTGTTGCAGCCCAACACCCCTCCAATTTGGCCCAAAACCCACCTAAACCTGCTCCATCATCTAGAGCGTTCGATCACGATCGCGTGGCCGAAAACCGCACATCATTTGGACTCTCGTAGCTCCCTCTATGCCTATTTATACCTCCCCCATTTCCAAATCCGGATCTCTCCCCGTCCAACCCTAAAAAAAAGATCTCCGCCGCCGCCGGACAACGTCCGCGCCGAGCCGGACATGTCCGGATCCGCCACCACCGCCACGTGGCAAGCCGCCACTCGCCGCCGCCGTCTTCCACCACTGCGGCCCGCCCGGCCCAGGCGAGGCCCCCGCGGCCCGAAGAGGCGCGC
>NC_057812.1:425065121-425087230 GCF_018294505.1 Triticum aestivum | reverse complement strand
GCCGCCCCATGTCGCCGGTGGCCGCGGCGCACTGCCCGGGCCACCTCGCCTCTCCTCCCTCCTCCTTCCACGGATTCATCGGGCGCCGTCGACGTTGTCAACTCCGGCGAGCTCCGGCCGGTGAACCTCGTAATCCACGCATGAACAGTACCGGATCTCAGATCTAGATCCAAAATGTGGGTTGACTTTTTCCCGAAACCCTAATCCATGTGCTCCTGTTCATCATGCTATATCTCCGCATCCGTAGCTCCGTTTTTGGCATATAGCATATCAAAATGTTCACCTCAGAGAGTACATCATTTCATTCCATTGCATCATTTTCATTTGAGGTCATCTTGATGCCCGAAATGCTGTTAGAAGAGGGCTACTTGAGTTAATTGTCAGATCTGCTACTCCATTTGCATATTTGTCATTTTTGCCATGATTATTGTGTGCATGATATGCCCATGAGCTCTTCATATGTTTTGTTAAGGGTTTTGCCATCTTTCCAGAGGTGCAACTCATGTATTTTTGTGATGTGTGTGGTGACTAGCACGAGCTTGCAAAGTGAGGCATTTGGTAACGCTGATTTCAGGGACTTAGCAATTCCACTAAGTCCTTGGGCTGTTTATTTCATATGGCCATATGTTCTTGTTGTTTCTGAGTGATCCGTGCCTCTTTTGAGGATGATAAGTAAGGATGTTTTGTTAATCTTGTAGTGCTCTATCCATCCATGTATTTGTTTGCAATTATGGAGCATCCTAGCTTGAGTCAATCAAGCTCTACTTTTGCTACTTCGTGAATCTGGGCAGATTGTCTACTTGTTAGCGATTTTGCCGGGGATGTTGTAGTTGATCCGTGCATGCTATGCTATTGTTCTTGCCATGTATAGCTTGCATTTTGTGTATTCTTGATGTGTGTATGCTTAGATTGTCATGACTTGCTCCGTAGTGAGTGCATCGAGCTCGTAAACATGCCTACTTGATATCTGTTTTCAGCATGCTCCAGTTTTCACTGCCTGAAAACTGATTATGTTTTTGCCATGTTCACATGCTTGCAATTGTATTTTCTGATCCCTTTTGGCTCAAGGTCACTAAGGGACTTTTGTTAAGATCTTTGAGTAGCTCCATGCCATGCTTTACTTTGCCATGTTCAGGTCCTGTAGCATGTAGTTTTGTTGCTCCGAAGTGTGCTACCTGATCTGAAATTCCAGACAAGTGCTAATTTCACTAAGTCTGAGATCTGTTTGTCATATGCATTTTTGCCATGCTTGTTTGAACATGTTAATGGATGAATTGGTCGTAGCTCAGTGCTAGACTTTTGTTAAGCATCTTGAATGCATCCCTTCCATGTATTTTGATGCCATGTTTGGGTGCTGTAGCATGTTCATCTCATTGCATTTAGATGGCTACTTGCTGTAAATCGCAGACCGGTGTCATATTTGTTTCGCTTGCCAGTTCCAAACCGTAACTCTGATTCCGGCGTTCTTTATATCGTTTTCAAGTGATTTCATCTCATCTTTACAGTGGCACACTTGGATTTCCAAGTTGAGGCCAGGATCTTGCATTTCCTGTCACATCTTGCATATGCATCCCGCATCACATCCCGCATAGCATACCATCCTTGCATCATATTGTTTGATCCTTGCACGTGGTTGATTGTGTCCTTGTTGCTTGTTTGTCTTGTTTGGGTAGAGCCGAGAGACGAGTTCTCTAACGAGGAGCCCGTTGAGTTTGCTTTCGAGGATCCAGTCAACTCTGACAACTTTGCAGGCAAGATGATCATACCCTCAAAATCACTACCATCTTTGCTATGCTAGATTGCTCGCTCTTTTGCTATGCCAATGCTACAATGCCTACCACTTGCTTTCAAGACTCCCAAATTGCCATGTCAAACCTCTAACCCACCATGACCTAGCAAACCGTTGTTTGGGTATGTTACCGCTTTGCTCAGCCCCTCTTATAGCGTTGCTAGTTGCAGGTGAAGATTGGAGGCCGTTCCTTGTTGGAACATTTATTTACTTGTTGGGATATCATTATATTATCTTGTTTATCTTAATGCATCTATATACTTGGTAAAGGGTGGAAGGCTCGACCTCTCGCCTAGTGTTGTGTTCCACTCTTGCCGCCCTAGTTTCCGTCATATCGGTGTTATGTTCCCGGATATTGTGTTCCTTACGCGGTTGGGTTATAATGGGAACCCCTTGATAGTTCGCCTTGATTAAAGCTTTTCCAGCAATGCCCAACCTTGGTTTTACCATTTGCCACCTAGCCTCTTTTTCCCTTGGGTTTCCGGAGCCCGAGGGTCATCTTATTTTAGCCCCCCCGGGCGAGTGCTCCTCTGAGTGTTGGTCCAAACTAGAGTCCTGTGCAACGCCCCCTCGGAGAAACTCGAGGTTTGGTTTTAGTTGTATGGAGAGCTCATCTGAGTGTGCCCTGAGAACGAGATATGTGCAGCTCCTATCGGGATTTGTCGGCACATTCGGGCGGTGTTGCTGGTCTTGTTTTAACCTGTCGAAGTGTCTTGAAGAACCGAGATATCGAGTCTGAGCGGAACATCTCGGGAGGAGGTCTATTCCTTCGTTGACCGTGAGAGCTTGTCATGGGCTAAGTTGGGACTCCCCTGCAGGGATTTGAACTTTTGAAAGCCGTGCCCGCAGTTATGGGCAGATGGGAATTTGTTAATGTCCGGTTGTAGATAACTTGAACCTTAAGTTAATTAAAATGAATCAACGGTGTGAGTTACCGTGATGGCCCCTTCTCGGCGGAGTCCAGGAAGTGGACACGGTGTTGGAGTAATGCTTGCACAGGTTGCTCTCTAGATTCTCGCTCACGCTTTGCCTCCTCTTCTCGCTCTCTTTTGCGAATAGGATAGCCACCATATTTGCTAGTCGCTTGCTGCAGCTCTACATATTTTTACCTTGCCTTACCTATAAGCTTAAATAGTCTTGATCGCGAGGGTGCGAGATTGCTGAGTCCCTGTGGCTCACAGATTACTATTACACCAGATCCAGGGCCTGATGATTCCGCTCCAGGTGACGCGCTCGAGCTCAAGTGGGAGTTCGACGAGGACTCTCAACTATACTATGTTTCCTTTCCTGATGATCAGTAGTGGTGCCCAGTTGGGGGTGATCGGGACCGTGTCGCATGTTGGGTTATCTTTTATTTTGGCGCCGTAGTCGGGCCATGAGTGTTTGGATGATGTAATGTTATTTATGTACCTTGATTGACGTGGTGAGTGTAAGCCAACTATGTTATCTCCCCTTTATTATTATATTACATGGGATGTTGTAAAGATTACCTTACTTGCGACATATGCCTTCAATGCGATTATGTCTCTAAGTCGTGCCTCGACACGTGGGAGCTATAGTCGCATCGAGGGTGTTACATGTATACCTTGCCCTGAGTTTGGCAGAGGAGTACAATAGTGATCTAGGAGTAGATCACTGGACATTGGTCAAAATTATCCTTAGTGGAATAAGGATATGTTTCTCGATTATGGAAGTGACAAAAGGTTCATCGTAAAGGGTTACGTCGATGCAAATTTTGACACTGATCCAGATGACTCTAAATCTCAATCTGGATACATATTGAAAGTGGGAGCAATTAGCTAGAGTAGCTCTGTGTAGAGCATTGTTGACATAGAAATTTGCAAAATACTTACGGATCTGAATGTGGCAGACCCGTTGACTAAACTTCTCTCACAAGCAAAACATGATCACACCTCAGTACTCTTTGGGTGTTAATCACATAGCGATGTGAACTAGATTATTGACTCTAGTAAACCCTTTGGGTGTTGGTCACATGTCGATGTGAACTATGGGTGTTAATCACATGTTGATGTGAACTATTGGTATTAAATCACATGGCGATGTGAACTAGATTATTGACTCTAGTGCAAGTGGGAGACTGAATGAAATATGCCCTAGAGGCAATAATAAAGTTATTATTTATTTCCTTATATCATGATAAATGTTTATTATTCATGCTAGAATTGTATTAACCAGAAACATAATACATGTGTGAATACATAGACAAACAGAGTGTCACTAGTATGCCTCTACTTGACTAGCTCGTTGATCAAAGATGGTTATGTTTCCTAGCCATAGACATGAGTTGTCATTTGATTAACGGGATCACATCATTAGGAGAATGATGTGATTGACTTGACCCATTCCGTTAGCTTAACACTTGATCATTTATTTTGTTGCTATTTCTTTCTTCATAACTTATACATGTTCCTATGACTATGAGATTATGCAACTCCCGTTTACCGGAGGAACACTTTGTGTGCTACCAAACGTCACAACGTAACTGGGTGATTATAAAGGTGCTCTACAGGTGTCTCCGAAGGTACTTGTTGGGTTAGCGTATTTAGAGATTAGGATTTGTCACTCCGATTGTCGGAGAGGTATCTCTGGGCCCACTCGGTAATGCACATCACTTAAGCCTTGCAAGCATTGCAACTAATGAGTTAGTTGCGGAATGATGTATTACGGAACGAGTAAAGAGACTTGCTGGTAATGAGATTGAACTAGGTATTGGAATACCGACGATCGAATCTCGGGCAAGTAACATACCGATGACAAAGGGAACAACGTATGTTGTTATGCGATTTGACCGATAAAGATCTTCATAGAATATGTAGGAACCAATATGAGCATCCAGGTTCCGCTATTGGTTATTGACCGGAGACGTGTCTCGGTCATGTCTACATAGTTCTCGAACCTGTAGGGTCCGCACACTTAAAGTTCGATGACGATTGTAATTAGGGTTTTTGTGTTTTGATGTACCGAAGGTTGTTTGGAGTCCCGGATGTGATCACGGACATGACGAGGAGTCTCAAAATGGCCGAGACATGAAGATTGATATATTGGAAGCCTATATTTGGATATCGGAATCGTTCCAGGTGAAATCGGGATTTTACCGGAGTACGGGGGGTTACCGGAACCCCCCGGGGGTTAATGGGCTTACATGGGCCCTAAGGGAGAAGAGGAGGGCCGGCCAGGGCAGGCCGCGCGCCCCTCCCCCTAGTCCTAATAGGACAAGGAAGGGGGGGGGGGGCGCCCCCCTTTCCTCTTTCCCCCTTCCCCTTTCCTTCTCCAACAAGGCAAGAGGGGGGAGTCCTACTCCCGGTGGGAGTTGGACTCCTCCAGGCGCACCCCTAGGGGCCGGCCGCACCTCCCCTCTCCCTCCTTTATATACGGGGGCAGGGGGCACCCCATGACACACAAGTTGATCTTCGTGATCGTTCCTTAGCCGTGTGCGGTGCCCCCTTCCACCATATTCCACCTCGGTCATATCGTAGCGGTGCTTAGGCGAAGCTCTACATCGGTAGAACATCATCACCGTCATCACGCCGTCGTGCTGACGAAACTCTCCCTCAACACTCGGCTGGATCGGAGCTCGAGGGACGTCACCGAGTTGAACGTGTGCAGAACTCGGAGGTGCCGTACGTTTGGTACTTGGATCGGTCGGATCGGGAAGACTTATGACTACTTCCTCTACATTGTGTCAACGCTTCCATTGCCGGTCTAAGAGGGTATGTAGACAACACTCTCCCCTCTCGTTGCTATGCATCACCATGATCTTGCGTGTGCGTAGGAATTTTTTTGAAATTACTATGTTCCCCAACAGAGGAATCATTATTTTCCGCGTAATAAGGAGGCACTTCCTTGCTGCCGCCATGGACCCAGCTGTCAGACTCTCCACATACAGTCCACGTCCGATGGAAGTCGTTCCTTCCATGTTGACCATGCCGCGCTGAGAGCACTAGGGCGGTGGACGATGGTGAGGCCTAGGAAGGGGACGACGCGGACCCGGTGAAGACGCGGCAGTGGATGCCCACGCAGAGAGGAGTATGAGGGTTCACTCGTTCGGCTGTGGTGTGAGGCTGCCGTCGCCGCAGGGCCTGGCCAGCGGTGGGAATAGTAGGGGGCGGTGAGGCCTCCACGGCAGCACAACCGGCCACGGGAGGCAGGAGCAGGCGGCACGACCAGCGCTGCTTTGGGCGGCTGGAGCAAGAAGACCAGTGGTTGAAGAAGCACTACGGCCGTTGGATGGACATCGTACGGTCACTGCAGCTTGAATCATTTATATTGACTAAGTTGACAAAGCCCTTAGTACGTCAACTTAGTAGGCCCATAGGTCAGCTTCCGAAACGGTGCGCCCCAGATGTCAGGGGGAGGAATCACTTTTTGGGCGGGTGAAGCTAGAATATCCGAGATTGAAGAAGAAGCACGGCATCCGTTGGATGGACATCCAACGGCCACTGCTGCTAGAACCGTGTGTCGACTATAAGTTGACAAAGCCTTGCATACGCGTCAACTCTGTTTTTTTAGGGGACGCGTCAACTTAGTAATGCCAGAAGTGTGTGGCAGAGGACTTATAGCCCATTTGAGATTTGTAAGAATGTGTAGCCCATTTTTGAATTCTAATAGAATTTACCACAGCCCATTTACAGTTTGTTAAAAGTACAGCCCACAACCAACCGTTCAAAACAGAATTCAATAAAATTTCCCACATTTTGATGGGATCCGAAATATTTTTATCCCGAAATTTCTAGTCAGAATAAATACAATTTCAATATAAATTTATATTACGTAAAAATCCAACGAAACATTGCGCTAGCAACAATTAATGAAATTAAAATTTTCAATATCCAAAAATAATATTTTATAAAGTAATCACGTGTTTGGTGCATTTTTTATAGTTACTGACCAGTTTTTATAATTACATCCCATTTATTATTTCTTAAGGCCCATTTTCTTGTTAAGGCTAATGCATCCCTCCTAGGAAATATTTGCAGCCCAGCGGGGCGGAGAATAACAACTTGACCTTGCCTGGGTATTCCTAAAAAAAGTATAGCTGGGCTAGCCATTTTCAGCTTGAAAAAAATTAATATCTGGGCTGGATATCTGGCTTGGACTAGACGAGCCACAACCCGCCCAGTTAATACCTGCAGCGATGTTTTCATTGTTGTTCAGAGGAGAAAAATTAATATCTGGGCTAAACATCGAAAAACTCTGCAGTGCTCACACCTCAAAAACACAAATACTGCTCGAGCTGCTTGGTCCCAGCTGTCGGCCACTTCTTGTGCAATTCTCTCGTTTATTGACTAGTACTACATAGGTTGACAATGGTGTGGGACCGTGATGTTAGGAAACCAGGGGGAAGCAAAATAAATAACTCCAGCGAGCGCTTCCACCTCTGCCTCGTTGTCTCCCGTGGAAACACCTTTCCTCCCTTTTTTTTGCTCGGGCAAGGACCAATGCATGCAGCACGTCCATGCGGTTATTAGGCAATAAATAAAAGCACTTTGCATGCTATGAATTACGATGGCCTGCATGGGTAGCTAATAAGGCATCCTCTTAACTGCTGTGATTAAATGTTGTGTTTAGAAGAGAGAAATATTCTTCTTTTCCACCAATCTGCTTGCACCTAGGTCGTGATGCACCTTCTAATACGACTTATTCACCTAGACGGAGGGAGTATAGTTTTATACATATATATATATATATATATATATATATATATATATAATAAGGAGGCACTTGCATACGTGAGGCTATGGGCCTGGTGGGTCCCCATTGTCATCCTCTCCAAGTAAAGTCATCTCCTCGCCCGCGCGCGCTTTCCGCCCGAAACAGTCAGTGCCGCTCGCCCCGCTTCCCGGTGCAGGCGATTGCTCCACCTTCAAATGACAAAGTGCCGTCCGTCCGTCCATCTGCCGCCCACATTGATGATACGTGGTTGCCGAGGCGGTTACTCCGGTGCCACACATCCGTCCCTCCGCCCGCCCACCATTGCTATATAAACTGCTGCGCCGGCCATAGCCGCAGTCATCCGCATCCGTTCCCTTTCTCCTGTCCACACCACTATTACCCACCATGGCTTCCTCGCGCTCCAGCGCTCTTCGGGACGGGCGGACGACGGACCACAAGGAGATGGCAGCCATTGCTGCCGACCGGCTGGCCGGCAGGCAGCCGGAGGACGACGACGTCCCAATGGAGAACATGGTAGTCGATGATCCGGCGCCAACCCCCTCCTCCGCGCCATCCTCGCCGGTGCATTGCACCATGACCATCGGCGAGGCCCATGCCCAATATATGGACAGTGTGAGGCAGATGCGTCAGGAGTAGTTCCGGGAGGCGTAGGCCGACGACGCCTACAACCACCATCTCCTCCAGGAGCATCTGCAGGCGGAGGAGCAGATCGACACGGAGCGGGCAGAGCAGGAGGCGTTGGTCTACTCGTACCACTCCGCCCGCAAGGGCCGCCTCGAGCGCTGGCGGGAGCGCATGCGGGTGGCGGAGGCTGTGGCCGCCTACAAAGAGGCTAGCAAAGAGGGCGATGAAGCGGGCGAGGCGCTGTTTGGCGAGACCGAGGACGAGGCAGAGGACAATGCTAGCTCCGACGAGTCCCCACTCCACTGGCATCGACGAGGGCCTGCTCCACCGAGGCCCCGCGGCGCCAACAACGAGGCAGAGGACACCGCCGGCTCCGCCCCGCCAACAACGAGGCAGAGGACATCGCCGGCTCAGCCGAGGCCCCACCCTGTCGGCAACGCGGGGGAGGATTTCCACCGCTCCGTTGAGGCGCCGCCCGCCGGCAATGAGACAGAGGACATCCCGGCTCCGCTGAGGCCCCGCCCCGCTGCCAACGAGGCCGCGCCACACAGAAAATGAGGATGAGTAGAACACGGTAGGTCGCCGCCGCTCGGGTCCAAGTAAGGACACCGCTGCTACCCTCCTGTTGAAGCCAAGCTAGGCGGGTTGACCATTGACGGCCGGTTAGCTTCTTGGCAGTGACGTGGAGTCAGGGAGTTCTACTGGAGAATAACGCTGCTTCTACTTAACTGCTGGTGCAGTTGGCTGACTGACACGTGGGCCCAACAGGCCACATGTCAGTTACGCAACTGCACATGCAGTTAAGTCACTGAAGCTTCTGTTCAGCTCAGCGGGACACAAGTGGGTAGCTTCGGTTAATTAATTATACCTCCAGCGCACCCCTTTTTAGTTGAAGAATGTATGAAATGTAATGAAATCTGGCATGTTTATATGAAATCCGACCGTGTATGAATGAATTTATTTCGATTAGTTCGAATTCCTGTATCACTGGCATTGGATGAACCTGCAAAACAATATGTACTAGCATTATTCCCAGGGTGATCACCTAGTTTGCAGCAGTTTCACATGTACTCCCTCTGGTCCTTTCTAGTCTGCATACAAGTTTTGTCTGCAGTCAAAGTATCTCTACTTTGACCAATCTTATACAAAAAATTATGCACTTTCACAATGTGTGAAGTAAAAAGGAACAGAAGGAGTACAAAGAGTTTGAGCAGGTTTTTAGCGTTTCTGTACATTGCAATCAAACACACATGCCTGGCAATTCATAGAGAACATTCAAAACAATCGATGATTATGCATCTCAGCGACTCACATGTCAGAGGCAATATTTACTTCACAACTAAAGAATAAAGAAAAAATTGATCGACGCTGCTGACAGCAAGGGCGTCCCATTCGAAAATATCAAACACATGTCTTGCTAAAATCAATGAGCAAAATTTGACAAGGTTGTCCCATTCCAAAATATCAAATGCCTACGATTGTGGAATGGGTAGGGTTTGCCATCAGTTCGGACATTGACATGGCACCTCGTGCTAAATAAACCAGCTGTTCTTTTTGTGCAGTTCCACCAAAATTAACCAAATTCGCGCGTAGCTTGTATGATTTCGCCATTATATGTTGCAACGCCTTGAACTTATCGGCACCTCCTTTCTTGTGGTGGAAATGAATGATTTGATGTATTCATGAACATTTTGTGCAGTTCCCATTGAAATCAAGCCGAGCACCCATGTTTGCACAAATATAAAAAAGAGATTAGTATAGAGCAAACTGTACTATGAATTGACAGTTTGAACAGGCACATACATGGTCCATGTAGAGCACACTTTTAGAAAAATGGAACTCACCAGAAAGAATCCTAGAACAACATTGTACTCGCGCATCACAGCAAAAAATGGAGATTTTGTCAGTCCTTCTGAGCTGAAGTTAGTTTGGTCTTGTGGGGAGTAATGTAACCAACCTTCAACTGCTCCTTCAACTTCATCCTGGCATAATCAGAACTATTCACTTCACATACTCCATATTCTTCTTCAAAGGAAGATGATCCTGTTGTGCAAAGACAAGAGGACTACTAAATGCTAGCATAACTGTTTGCTCAAAAAAAAGGAAAGGAATATTTAAAACAGCATAGATGAAGCACTTCTCAAGGACAATACCACTTTTTCATGACAGCACCGGGAGTTGATTTTTGTTTTTCTTCCCCTTCATCACTTGGTTCAATAACAAACAAGCTTCGCCTTCAATGTAAGATTTGGCATGTCAATTAGAGAGCACAAGTATATTACTAAACTTAATTTTCTGATGAAAGTGGCAAAATACAGGCCAACAGTTGTGAAATATCCTTATCTTACCTCAATGGGATATTACGGTGCACATACAGATTGGAAGTCTTGTCTCCATTTGTGCAGTTCACTAAAATCAAGCAACATTATCGTACAAGTAGCACAACATATGAATGCACACTGCAGAATCATGTGAAAGAAGGCTAGTACTGACCTCTCATGATGCGGAATTCAAACAACTCACAAGAAGAAGATCTGAACCAAATTCGCCTTAATGGATAGGAAGTAAGATCTCCTCTTGTCCAGTTCCACTAAGATCAAGCAATCAAGCAACATTGTCGGTGTGACATTTTGGTTGAACTGCACAAAACACTCTTAAAACAAAAGTGTTTTGTGCAGTGCAACAAAAGGTCACAATGGCAACGAGGTGAAGCAGATAACCCTGTTTACACAGAGGTGCAAAGGAAACAATTAGTGGTCAGTAATGGTGGATGACACAGAAGCCAACAAAAAGAAGCATCTACCTTATCTAAATGGGAAAGAAAGCAAGATAGTAGCATTTCTCAAACGGTGGCATTGATTAATATTAACATAGAGATTATATTAACAATAAAATTCGTTAAACATGTAATTTGCTTTTAACTGTGGGATTGCATCAATTTTCCAGCGGCATTATTAGAGGGTGTTTGTTTATAGGGACATTTTGGTGTTGGGACTAAAAAAACTCCGTGTCAGTCCCATCTAAACCATAGAGGAGGGACTTTTAGGGACTAAAAGTGGGCATTTGGGACTAAAGAAAGAAGACCCTGAGGGAGTCTTTTTGGGACTTTTTCCAACAGTTTCCCCTGCCATGCATCGCACCTTGTCTCTATTAGTTCATTACTAGGGGTAACATGGTCTTTTAGCATGTCATTTAATAACCTCTAGTCCATGTTTAGTCCCTGGAACCCAGCAGGTAGGGACTAGGGAGTTTTTAACCAAACAGGGCCTTAGATTAACAACAGCTAATGAGTTGCACGGAATAGTGGACGCACCAGCACCATGTGCATCTACCGATGCACTGTGGTCATGCACAGTCTGTTGCAACAAAGAACAAGCAATCAAGGAGCATATTTGTGTTGGTCCGAGTTTTGTTATCTTTAGACGCCTTTCCCTATGTGAGCGCAGCAAATCTAGTCCAGCTCAAACTCTACAGCCTTGTCCCTTCCTTTCCTTTTTGAACTAGTACTTTCGCCCCTTCCTTTCCTCTTTGAACCATGTCCTAGATTTATGCGATACAACTTTCCCCACTACTTTCCCCCATTCCTTTCCTCTTTGAACCACGTCCTAGATTAATGCTATACAACTTTCCGCCTTCATTTCCTCTTTGAACCACGTCCTACATTCATGCTATATACAACTTTTCCCACTACTTTCCCCCACTCCTTTCCTCTTTGAACCATGTCCTAGATTCATGGTATACATGAAGCTAGAGCAATGCATGTGGAGTAAGTAAATTATACCTTAAGGTTCTTGGGGCGAGGTTCGGTGGGCGAGGGGACGGTAGCGAAGAAGAAGGGGTCGGAGGCCCTCCCGCGCCGCCGCTGGGTGGAAGTGAACAGCTGCGCCGGTAGTCCCTCACCGACGGCGGCAACGTTAAGCCTCCTTCCCTTCCCGGCGGACGGATCCTGCCGGCTCTTTGAGCAGCAGTGAGGGGAGCGAGAGGCTAACGAAGTCTTGTTTAGATCTGGAGAGGGCAAGAAAGTGTGAAGAGAGCAACTACAAGCGCTGAGGCTCCAGCGGGAGAGAGCGAGAGAGTGAGCGAACAGGCTAACCGGCTACACAACCCTTTCGTTATGTTCAACGAGAGGGAAATAACCTTTTATACATTCCTGCATTCGTGTGACAAGCATGCCGTGTTTTTTTTGTGTGTGGGAGTCATTGGGATTTCAATCATAATCGTGTCATGTGGCTTTGGTGGTAAGACTATCCATAGTGGTGCAGAAATAATGCAGCCTTAGTCACCTTACCTCTCTCCACGTAGTACATTGGGTCCCACCAGTCAGACGGTGAAACAAACAAATTAATAAGGAAAATTAAAAGCGCCAGCGGTGTATCTTACCTCACACATCTCGCTACTGCTCGGGAACACTATCCAATTGATCCATCTGTTCGCTCACGTACTATTTTAAGTGAATCCTTATTATAACATGCACACAAATTTTGGCCACTTGTATTCGACTTAAGTCAGTGTGCCACCGTATCTCGTATACTTACTACTCCCTCCGTCTAGGTGTAATAAGCCACGTTAGAAGGTGCAACGGGACCAAGGTGCGTGTGTGTGCGCACGTGTGTGTGTGTGTGTGTCCGTGTTTAACACCATGTGTGTGTTAGAGAGAGCGACAGATCGACCTACTCCTACAAAGAGATGTTGTGTAGTGTCCGATTTTAGTCGCGAGAGTCGGTGCATCCTCTCGTTTCTGGGTGTGTCCGGTAGCCTTGTCAGGTCCCCGACTCGATGTCACATCGATCTAGCTGGTAACACCTCATATCACTTTGCGGCCTCACGCACGGTATTCCCACGGGTGTCGTCTTACCTTTTTCCCGGGACCGTTTGCGCCTTTTGGCTCATGTATATGATAGTGTCGCTAGCATCCATATGATAAAGAGCCCGGGCTGACATGACTAGTCGTAAACCCAAAGTGGCACAGACTTACAGGGACAGGCATCCATGACCCAGCTTCGAACGTGTCGGTCATCAGCAAGTGGGTCCGGGCTGTAGCACTGGGCTAGCAGGACTCCGGTAAACCGGGCTGTAGCGGGCTAACAGGACTCCGGTACTCAAAGCGTGACATTTCCCCGAAGGGACAGACACAGGAACGAAGAAGGACACATGCCGGCCAGCCTAAGTGTTCCAGAGCAGTAGCAAGCTACCATGGCTCAGCGGTAACACTAGGAGACATTTCCCGGTAAGAGAGGCTACTAAAGATAAACAACTAGATAGTCAGATCCCGCACATACCAAGCATTTCAATCATACACACAATATGCTCGATATGCGCAAATACAACGAAGCATCACAACATGACTCTACGACACAAGTACTTTATTTAAGGCTCAGGGAGCCATACACAACATACACAAAGGTACGGGTCTCACGACCCAACATACAAGACATACAGTCATACAAGCCAACAGCGGAAGTAACTTGTCTGAGTACAGACAGCTAGTAAAATAAAAGAGGCTTGGAAAGCCTGGCTATACTATGTGGTCCTTCACAAGCTCAGGGTCACCACCTGGGTCTTTAGCCTACTCGTTGATGTCAACGTCTACATAGAACCCATCAGAAGGGGTTGCAGCGTCTTCTGTAAAAATGTAGATTATAGCAACATGAGTACAAAGGTACTCAGCAAGACTTACATCAGATCCTACATACATGCATAGTATCAAGAAGGGTTGGTGGAGTTATTGCAGCAAGCCAGCTTTGACTCTTGGCTAGACTATCCTACGATACTCCATTTGAAACAGTTTTGCGCACACGAGTCCACTACTCACCACTTCAATACACTACCGAGGATCCACCTCCGTCTTCCTACGGAAGAGCCATCCTCGGCACTCACACTTATCTTGAAGCTTTTAATAGTTTCCATTTACTTGTCTATGAACTGTATAGGCAACCAAGTAGTCCTTTACCGCGGACGCGGCTATTCGAATAGATCATGTTAACCCTGCAGGGGGTACTTCTTCATACACGCTCTCACCACTTACCGTCGTTTACACGACATGTACTCGGCAACCTTTAAGCGGAAGCCCAACGTGGGTGTCGGCCACGACCTACCTAATCACCTAAGTCTCCAGTCCAGGTTTATCGCCTATTCAGGTTCCATCCGCAGGGAGTCCGGCCGAGGTTTCCCATACGGCCCCGAACGATGTGAACAGGGTTCCCGAGATACCTAACGGGTATTCGGTACACCCGGCCACGTACCTACCGCATCACAGCCCACCCCTACGGTCAGCGCTGTCCACGGCCTCCAGTAGGCTACAAACACCAGAAACTACTTGCAACTCCTGGACGGAGAACTAGGGTGAATAAGAAGTCGAGAGGGTCCATTGGTTTCGGGCCCAATGCATGGTAGTAGCTGATTCTTAAATCACACATACAGATCTCAGTGCTTAAGGTCGGCTTCAATGAAACAACCCACCATGTACTCCTACATGGCCTCTCATCGATACCTTTACCAAATCGTGTTCACCACACCACTCTCATTACCGACATAATCATTTCACTCTAGCCCATCACCCAGATGAACCAGACCTGACACAACTCTAAGGATAGCAGGCATAGCAAGGTAGGAACAACACATACATATGGCTCAATCAACTCCTACACATGCTAGTGGGTTTCATCTAGTTACTGTGGCAATGACAGGTCATGCAGAGGAAATGGGTTCAACTACCGTAGCACACAGCAGTTTGAATCGCGTTGTCTTAATGCAGTAAAAGAGAGCAGGAGCGAGAACATGGGATTGTATCGATATGATCAAATGGTTGGTTGCTTGCCTGATGGTTCGTTGCACGGATACGGTTCTTCGTTAGGGTAATCACGGTACTCCTCGGGAACAGATCCTGTCGCAAAGGACATCGATACACAAACATCACCAAACAATATGCAACAATATGATGCATGCATGAAACATGGCAATATGAGTGTGTTGGGCTAATGCAACTAAAACCAGAAGGGTTTGAACAAATTTGAATCCAAGATTCAAATTTCAAATTCAAATATGGCCTTTTAAAGTGCCTTTCCTTGTTCTGATTAAAACATCAACTTAACTTGTTTGATCATGCATGAAAATGGTATAGATGGATAGATTGGATTTTTCTGATCATTTTTCATATATTATTTGTCCAATTTGGAGTTACAGAATAAAAGTTATGAATTTTTGAAGTTTAAATAATATTCTGGAATTTCCTGATTTAATTTAAATCCAGAAATATCATTTACTGCGTCAGCCTGACATCATAGTGACATCAGCAGGTCAACAGGGCTGGCTCGGGTCAAACCTGACGTGTGGGGTCCACACGTCAGTGTCACAGGGGCTAATCCCGCGTTGACCCCGGGCTGGTTAGCTTTGACTAACCCCTGGGGCCCACTGTCAGCGTCTGTAGGTGGTGGGTTAGTGGCTAATTAACTAGGCCACGTCAGCTCGCCGGAGTTCTGGCCGGCGGCGACCAACAGTGCGGCGGCGATAGTGGTTTTGGTCGTTTCGGCCACCAAATGGAACGTGGCGACCACCGGAGTGAAGCTGAGGACGACCCGCGGCTCTTGGCGGAGTCCGTTGGGGTCGGGGTGGCCGGAGTCGACGGCGGCGAGCTCAGCTGCGGCCGCCGGGGTTCGGTCGTGCACGGGAGTGGTGCTGGAGCTCGAAGTCGAGCAAAGTGAGGCGCTAGGGATGCTCTACTGGGTTCTGTGAACGCGTTGGACTCGCCGGGGTGACCAAATGCTCACCGGAGCTGCGTCGACGGCGAGCTCGGCGACGGCGGAGGTTCGGCCGAGGTGGGGATGCAGCTACGGTGAGGGAACGAGGGGAAGAAGAGGGGGAAACGGTGGCGTAGCTCACCGCGGTTGCAGTGGGCGTCGAAGCGGGCTCGGGGACGCGCTGGAGACGGCGAATTCGTCGGCGACGGTGGTCGGAGTCCGAAGAGGGGAACGGCGACGTGGCGGCGATGCAGGGCTTCCGGGGACTCGTGGAGCGGTGGGGAGGAAGAGGGAGTCGAGGCGGAGCTTCTGAGCTACTCGGGGGAGCGAGGGGTGGCCGGAGTCAGTGGCTACGGCGAACGGCGGCGACGGTGTGCTTCGGCCGAGAGCGAGAGAGAGCGAGGGAGAAACGGGGGAGAGTGAAAGGGAGCAGGGGGAGAGGCGTGGCGTCGTCCAGGGCGTCGAGCGAGGAGGGGAGGGCAGGCAAGCAGGCGAGCAGGTGGCGTGGCGCGGTGGCCGTGCGCGCGCGCCGGCCACACTCCCCTCCCTCTGTCGGGACGAAGACGACAGAGGAGGGAGGTGGGCTGGGCCGGCTGCTGGCTGGGCCGGCCAGCTGGCTGGGCTGAACAGGGAGGAGCCCAGGTAAGCTTCTCCCTTTTAGTTTTTTTCTGTTTTCTGTTTTATTTAATATATCTGCAACTTTGTTGAATTAAATAAAATACCTAGGCAACTCCAAAAATCACCAAACTACTCCTGGCTCATAGTTGGATTATTTCCAACATGAAACATTTTAGTTTGGAGATATTTGAGCATTTAAATATTTTATACTATTTTAAATGCCCAAATTCAAATATTTATGATTTAATTCAAAAACCCTAGGATGGCCTAGGAAAATGTGCACCACTTTTGGCAGAGGTTCTGAACCAAGACAAAAATGATGGGCATTTTAGAAGGGCATTTCAGGTTCATTGAAAAATTATTTTAGTAACCCTAGTTGGTTTCAGAGGGGACTGGGGGTTCTGTCATCCCCATTTCAAGTTTCTGATGAAAGAGTAAACATGATGCAACACTCTAATGCATGACTAGCTAGGGTGTGACAACTCACCCCCACTCAAAAGAATCTCGTCCCGAGATTTGGGTTCCTCCGAGAAGAAGGCGGGATATTCAAGTCGAAGACGATCCTCCCTTTCCCAAGTTGCTTCATCCTCAGAATGGTGCGACCATTGAACCTTGAGAAACTTGATATTATGACGTCGCGTGGTACGCTCGGCTTGATCGAGGATACGAATGGGGTACTCTCGATATGTAAGATCATCTTGGAGATCAAGCGTTTCGTGGTCCACTTCACGGATAGGATCCGAGAAGCAATGCCTGAGTTGAGAAACGTGGAAGACATCATGAACTCTGGAGAGGTGCGGAGGTAGTTCCAACTGGTAGGCAACTTCTCCTCGTTTGGCAAGAATGCGAAAAGGTCCAATGTAACGAGGAGCCAATTTGCCTTTGATACCGAAACGATGGGTTCCCTTCAGAGGGGTGACCCGAAGATAAGCCTTCTCGTCAACCTCGAAAGTCATAGCCTTATGTTTTCGGTCATATTGACTCTTTTGACGAGATTGGGCTGTTTTCAACTTTTCACGAACGATGCGAACTTGTTCTTCTGCTTCCTGAATCATGTCCGGGCCAAAGAATTGTCTTTCCCCGGTCTCTGACCAGTTAAGGGGTGTTCGACACCGTCGTCCATAGAGAACTTCAAAAGGGGCTTTACCCAAGCTAGATTGATAGCTGTTGTTGTAAGCGAATTCGGCAAATGGAAGGCACTTCTCCCAGTCCATTCCGAAAGAGATAACAGAGGCTCGAAGCATGTCTTCTAGAATTTGGTTGACGCGTTCCACTTGACCACTCGACTGAGGGTGGAAAGCGGTGCTAAAGGAGAGATGAGTCCCCATAGCATTTTCGAAACTTTCCCAAAATCGAGAGGTGAAAAGACTTCCTCGATCCGAGTTAATTTCCAAAGGAACACCATGGAGAGACACTATTCGGGAGATGTACAAATCTGCCAGCTGACTAGCGGTTATACTCTCACGAACAGGTAAGAAATGGGCTACTTTGGAAAGATGATCGACCACGACGAAAATAGCATTATTCCCTCTCTTGGTCCTGGGAAAACCGGTAATGAAATCCATACCAATTTTATCCCATTTCCATTCAGGAATAGCTAAGGGTTGAAGGGTGCCAGCAGGCCGTTGGTGCTCTGCTTTTACACGACGACAGACGTCGCAATTAGCAATAAACTGAGCAATTTCTCTCTTCATCCTAGTCCACCAGAACCTCTGGCGTAGGTCCTGATACATCTTAGTACTACCGGGATGAATGGTGAGAGGAGATTCATGAGCTTCTTTAAGGATCAACTGCCGTAGATGCTGGTTCTTGGGAACCACTAGACGGTTCTCAAAGTACACAACACCATGATCATTTGTGGAGAAACAACTAGCACCTCCGCTAGCAATGTTCTCTTTGATTTTAGATATTCCCTTATCTCGCCTTTGGGCAGCGATGATTTGATCCGTAAGAGTAGGTTTTGCTACCAAGGTGGAAAGAAAACCTTGAGGTACAATGTGAAGGTTAAGCTTCCGAAATTCCTCATGGAGGAGCGGTTGACTTTGTTGTAACATCAGGTTGTTACAATAAGATTTACGACTTAGCGCATCAGCCATGACGTTGGCTTTCCCTGGGGTGTAGGTTATTCCTAAGTCGAAGTCTGTGATCAATTCAACCCAACGTCTCTGCCTGAGATTCAAATCTGGTTGGGTGAAAATGTACTTCAGACTTTGGTGATCAGTGAATATTTCGCAACGATTACCGAGGAGGTAATGTCGCCAGGTCTTAAGTGCATAGACTACGGCTGCAAGCTCTAGATCATGAGTAGGATAATTCTCCTCATGTGGGTGCAATTGCCGTGAAGCGTAAGCAATTACGTGTCGATCTTGCATGAGAATGCAACCTAGTCCTTGTCGCGAGGCGTCACAGTAGATAACAAAGTCCTTGGAGAAATCTGGCGGTACCAGCACGGGAGCAGAAGTCAGGCGTCTTTTCAGTTCCTGAAAACTGTGCTCACATTGTGGAGTCCATTCGAACTTCTTATCTTTCTTGAGGAGTTCGGTTAGGGGTTTAGCAACTTTGGAGAAGTTCTCGACAAAGCGACGGCAATAGCTCGCTAAGCCTAGAAAACTCCGAACTTGCTTGACCGATTCGGGTGGAGTCCAATCAAGGACGGCTTGAACTCGCTCAGGGTTAACAGCAATACCTTTACCAGATATTACATGACCCAGATAGGTCACTTCTGGCAACCAGAATTCACATTTTGAAAATTTGGCATAAAGGCGATGCTCTCGAAGTTTCTGCAACACTAGTCTTAGATGTTCGGCATGTTCTTCCTCGTTCTTGGAGTAGATGAGTATATCATCAAGATAAACTACGACAAATTTATCCAAATACTCCATGAAGATTGAGTTCATTAACCGAGAAAAGGTGGCTGGTGCGTTGGTTAAACCGAAGGACATGACGGTGTACTCGTATTGGCCATAACGAGTAACAAAGGCCGTTTTAGGAATGTCCCCGTTTCTGATTTTGATTTGATGGTAGCCCAACCTCAAATCCATCTTAGAGAAGACTGAGGATCCAGCGAGCTGATCATACAGGTCGTTGATCCTGGGAAGTGGATATTTGTTTTTGATTGTGACCAAATTGACAGGTCGGTAATCAACAACCATCCGGTCCGTTCCATCCTTCTTCTTGACGAATAGGACGGGGCAAGCCCACGGAGATGAACTAGGGCGGATGAAACCCTTTTTCAAGGACTCATCGAGTTGTTTCTTAAGCTCGGCTAGTTCTAGGGGTGCCATCTTATAAGGTCTTCTAGCAATCGGAACGGTTCCGGGGATGAGGTCTATTACAAACTCAACATCCCTGTCAGGTGGAACACCTGGCAATTCCTCTGGAAAGACATCCGGAAAGTCTCGGACTATCGGAACGTCCTCAAGGTCTGGCAAAGGGTTGGCGTTAAGAGAATATAATTGTCGCTTGGCTATTCGGGTCAAGACATTGACTATCTTGCCCGAAGGATGGGTGAGTTGGACAGTCCTAGAAAAGCAATCGATTTGGGCATGATGAGCTGACATCCAGTCCATACCCAAAATGATATTAATATCTGAAGATTTAAGGGTTATCAAAGATGCAAGGAAGACAAGTCTGTCGACTTGGATCTCATTTCCATAACTTACCCTAGAGGTCTGCCATCTAGAACCAGGGGTAGAGATTTCCATAGTGGATGGCAAGTCACAGAATGCAACGTTATGCAAACGAGCATAATTTTCAGATATAAAAGAATGAGAGGCTCCTGTATCGAAAAGAACAGATGCCGGGTGGCAATTAACAAGAAGCGTACCGAGAACGACGTTGGGATCCTCTTGAGCTTCTTCGGCAGAGACACAATTGACATGGCCACGTGAAGCGGTGACCGGTTTAGCGTGGAACACTTTTCCTGTCGGCTTGCCACGGCCAACAGCTTTAGCAGATTGATTGGGGTTGGTCTGGGGACACTCACGCATATAATGACCAGATTCCCCACACTTGAAACAAGTCACGGAACTGGTACGTGGAGGAGCATTATTGGTTGGACCCCCATAGGGCTTAGCTGGAGCAGACTGTTGAGCGGGGCGAGGCGCCTGGAAAGATGGCCTCGGTGTGAACCTGGGTGGCAGGGCGGTGTTGGGTACCCACACACGGCGCTTCTGAGGACCAGCACCGGATGAGGAATCCATGTCACGTCCATGCTTGCGTGTTGCGTCGTAGTCAGTCTGACCAGTTTCAGCACTGATGGCTTTGTTGACAAGTTTCGAGAAGGATGTGCACTCATGCAGACGGAGGTCGCGGCGAAGCTCAGGACTAAGGCCCTTACGGAACCTTGCTTGCTTCTTGGCGTCAGTAGAAACTTCCTCGGTTGCATATCGTGCAAGATTACCAAACTCCCTGCTATAGACATCCACAGAAAGTCGGCCTTGGGTGAAATTGCAAAATTCTTCACGCTTACGGTCCATGAGACCCTCCGGAATGTGATGTTCACGGAAAGCGTCGCTGAATTCAGCCCAAGTTGTGACATGGCCTGCTGGGCGCATAGCTCCATAATTCTCCCACCATAGACTGGCGGGGCCTTCAAGATGATATGCAGCAAAGGTGACCTTGTCAGCCTCCGCTACCAGCGCGGAACGCAGTTTATGAGAGATACTGCGAAGCCAGTCATCAGCGTCGAGAGGCTCGACGGAGTGGCGGAACGTGGGTGGATGCAATTTGATAAAATCACCGAGTGACACCACGTTAGCCCTCTGATGGTGTGCTGTATTCTGTTCAATACGCTCCAGCAAACGGTTTGTCTCCCGCTTGTTTCTCTCAGCTTCCATCATAACCTCGGCTAGTGAAGGAGGTTGAGGCAGATGTTCATTTCTGGCTTCACTGCCTTCGGCCTGCTCTTGGGAAGCAGGGTTAGCGCGCGTGTTGACCATCCTAGGTAAACAAGACAATGATTTAGTCAGAATTATAAAATTCCGACATAGGATATAGAATGTAAGGAATAACTCGAAATGCAAGATGATCATCCGTATGACATGGTAGATACAGAAACTGCTTCTTTATTCCATCGTCATACTCACCATACAGGTTTAGTACAAGACCAAGCAAGTACTAAAACGGTGAAAGAGGATTACATCTCATCGGAGGCATTCCAAGCTCCTATACATTATTTTTCTACATCTCCGGAAAGAGTACAAACTAGGTCATATCCCACGAGTCACGCAGGACGATAGACGACATAGCTAGTGCGAACTAGTGATACTACTACTAACTCAAACTGATCCGTAGTAGTCCTCATAGAAGTCACCTCCATAGCCCGGAAGTTCAACGTGATCATCCGGAAACAGACGGTCTCGCGGAGCTTGTGGACCATAGGGGCTAGGATGAGGCCTTGGACCAACAAACGGTGGCCTGCGGGGACCGCGAGGTGGGGTGATGCCTCCTACATCACGCCAAACCATCACGTCCGGCAAAGCAGATCTCACAGGATAGAGATCGCGCATATCTGAATATCCAGCTTGCACCGCCGGTGCGAACCGAGTCAAAGTGGCCCAGTGGTCAGCACGGGTATTGAAGAGCTCTAACCTTAAGGCCCGATTTTCACGGTCCTTATCCTCGAGCATCTCAGCAGTGGTGCGAGT
>NC_057812.1:425053461-425060162 GCF_018294505.1 Triticum aestivum | reverse complement strand
AGAGGAGGGAGGTGGGCTGGGCCGGCTGCTGGCTGGGCCAGCCAGCTGGCTGGGCCGCACAGTGGAGGGGCCCAGGTAAGCTCCTCCTGTATTCCTTTCTGTTTTTTTTAAATTTTCTGACATTTGTTTTGATTTAATTAATATATTAAATCATTTATCTAACTTATGCCAATTTTTGCAGGAGCCTTATATATTATTCCAAAGCTCTTTTACAAATGGCATAATTTTTGGGCATATATTAATATATATAATTAATATAATTCCAATGCAAATACCTATGCATTAATTCAAAATGCCCAAAATAAATGTCCATGAGCCACTAAAATTATTGGTTTGATTTTTATCTCTGTCCAATATTTTCAGAGAGCAACATGAGCATTTTTCTTGGATCATTTTGGAGAAATTTTCATTTGGGTCATTTTCAAGATGATTCTGAGGGTTTCACAGATCCCCATTTCAAGTTTCTGATGAAAGAGTAAACATGATGCAACACTCTAATGCATGACTAGCTAGGGTGTGACAAGCCTGGCCCACCCAAAGCCCCTCCATCGCCCGCGCGCGCTTCTTGCCCGAAACGGTCAGCGCCGCTCCAAAGAATCGGTGCCGCATTCATGCCCGGCAGAGCAGACGCGACCTCTCACTGGCGCAAGAGTGATGGTTGCTTCGTCCGTCCAACTTACTGCTGGGTCTATGTGATTTGACGGCTCATTGGTCTTTATTACTGAGGTGGTAGGACTGCTGGATGTCCCACGCTTTCAGCGAAAGGAGGTATACTACTACTACTACTACTAGATTACAATTTTCTCCATTCTTACAACGGAGGCGTGCAAGAGCGGTGAAAACACGCAAGCTCAGTGATTACATGGCCCACCTCACATTACTATCACCGTGCGACACCTAACTCTTTACATAGTACTCCCTCCGTTCCTAAATATTACTAGATGAGTCCCCACGCGTTGGCGCGGAACAACGGTATATCTCTCTGCGCAAAATTATATATTTCATAGAACAAAAAAAACTCTATAACCGCATGACAAATGTGGTAGCCAAACTAAATAAACTCCCATCATCATTTAGATCATCCCATGTAAGGAAAAAAGATCAGCCAACTCCTGAACTCCTACTGCATAATGGGATTATATTTTTCTTTTTGACATGTTAATGGGACTTAAAAGCTCACTTACATGCATGCTACTGGTGCATGCTTGCATGCAGACATGTTGACGTGATTTAAAACCCACTCACATGCATGTGGCACGGTATTTCTGCATGCTTGCATGTGGCTTAATGCAGAGCCTCTCAATGTCAAGATCAGACGGCTATTATGGACTGATTTACTTCATCTAACGGCTACATCAATTTTGATGACGTGGCTCAAGGAGAGGATAGAGAATTCCTAGTAGTGGGGACTAGCTATTACTAGTAGATATAAGTCTTTGTAGAGATTCCACTACATACGAAACAAAATGAATGAATCTACACTTAAAATGCATCTATATACATCCGCATGTGGTTCATGATGAAATCTCTACAAAGACTTATATTTAGGAACGGAGGAAGTACTAGTAGAGTACGTACTGTAATTTATCAGCGAGATAAATTTGTACAATGCTATGAAGCTTCTAGCTTCTGTTACATGTATCTTGCGTCCAAGGTTGCCCGTTGCAACATTTCATCAAATACAAAGGAGACTAACATGCATGCTATTGCATCTCAATGATTGACATATCATAGCATATATGTACTCCCTCCGTTCCAAAATAAGTTTCTCAACTTTGTGCGAACTTTAGTACAAAGTTGTACTACTACTAAAGTTGACACTTATTTTGAAACAGAGGCAGCTAAAGAAAAAAAAGATCCATGCAGTCCCTAGCCCTTGAACCGTGAACCCTGACCAGGCTTCAATTTGCTGGCAACGTTCGAGCTTCCTAATAAATGAAGTTTGCAACATTTTGACCATCGAATCATTTTGTGCAGTTTCACCCAAATCGAGATGAGCATCCCTGTGGCAAAGAAATTGAACAAGCGTGATTAGAATAAGATTACTGGGACTAGTTGATGAGACATAAACTCATCACAAATACAGTACGTAGAAGCCAGTAGAGGTATGTGCGGGGCAAAGAAGTAGAGAAATATCCATAGGGAGTGATGTGTGTAGCTGGAGCAGTGGTGCAAGCCGGCTGTAAAGGGAGTTGTACCTGAGGGACGTAGCTCAACCTTGAGGAGGGCGGCGGGAGGCGGCAACTGCCCACGTCGCGGCAGTGAGCAAGGGACGAAGGCAACCTCACCGGCTTTGTGAGAGAGAACGGCGGGGACCCCTGATCGGGACATGCCGACAGTGGGTTTTCGCCGTCGGCAATGGCCACCGCATCTAAACTAAGCATCCACCCCTTCCCCAAGCGGACGTGATCCGCCGGGATGTTAGAGATGTGGCCACAGTCATTTTGTGCGAGAGAGTGTGAAGAGAGCAACCCCAGCAAGCAACCGTGTAGGCTGGCTTGTCCTGACTATGTACTCCTTTTCTCCCCATATGAACCTATCATATTGCGTACGTGCCACGGAAGAAAAAAACTTTATTTATAAATGACGCGGCACCTACTACTTGTTCTCCTATAACCTTGCACTTGGCATCTCCAAAATATTGACCTTGCGATTGGCTCTTCGCCTCTTCGGGAAGTCGAGCAATAATGGTAGTGCAGTATATATCGTTCTGGCTATATGAGACCGAATGAATTGCTGCACGTCCACCACATGGGCGAGTGTCGAGGGGCGAGGGAGAGTGCTACATACGGAGCAAAATGAGTGAATCTACACTCTAAAATACGTCTATATACATCAGTGTTTGGAGTATGTACTAGTAGTTCATATTGAAATCTACTAAAGGACATATATATTCCAAACAATATGATATAATCTCTATAACCAAGGTAGTAGGGACGAGGAGTAAACGGAGGGAGTAGTAAATTTTTTTCCTCGTCCCGCGAGCCACCGCGCGCATGGGCGAGGGAGCGGGTGTAAGGCGTAGTAAGCAAGCTTCACCTCATCCTGCGAGCCACTACGCCCGTGGGCGGGGGAGACAGCGTACTAAGCAAGCTTCTCCTCATTCTGCGAGTTGACGACACACATCAAAAGTACTCCAGTGTATAGAGCCTTGCCTCTAAGGTAGGCCCCACATGGTTTGCCTCTTTTTTTAACATAACATGTCAAGTCGCAATTCGTTTGTTCACCCGTGGTAGACGATCCTCCCTCCACCAAGTGGACAACCAATACACGTGCCAAATTACCACGTGGGCTGCCTTTTTCGTACAGAAATGAGCTCCACCGTGTACCCGCGCGGGTGTGGTTGGGAAAGAGACGGGAGTACGTGCGCCGTGCATGCACCTCTTCTCTTCGTGCATGTTCCCCACCTACGTGGGTGTGTGTGAGAGATACAAACCGCGTTCGTGAGTGTTTTTTGTTTTGGGGTGGGGGTGGGGTGGGGGTTGATTTCGTGAATTATTTGTGGGAATATGTGTCGATGACATCTCAAACAAAATTTTGCATGCAATGTGTGTGAAATGGAGGCCTATCCATATCATACATAGAGGGTCGAGCAATCCACGAGAAGAGAGGCAGGGGTCATAACTATCGATAGAGTCGAAGAGAGGATCAAGTGGGTGGGTGCGAGATCGATGAAGAGAGCCATCGAAATTGTGTGTGTGTGTACAAGTCAAAGATACAGGGCGACTGGCCTACTAGAATGTTAGAGGGTACATGTCAAGTTTGTGTGTGGCAGGGAGACATGACTAGAGCGCTCGATGTATCGGTGTGTGTGGGGGGAGGGGGTGGTGGGAGGGGTAGGCAGAGGCCTAACTATAGAGGTAGAACAACTCGTATATGTGTTGAGAAGGAGAGACCCAGCTATGTCTTGAGGAAGATCGTTCGACATCCATACATAACCGAAGGACAGGAAATATGATGGGAGAGAGATAGAGGAGAGAGAGAGGGAGGGAGAGGGAGGGAGAGGGGTAGAGTGCTGGATGGGTGATGGAGTTGCTTCTCGAAGATGGTGGGAGAGGCCTACTAGACAAACTGAGGGTGGAACTGCAATGTTATCAATAAGAGTGGGGATGTGTTTCTGTGTGTGCCTGTGCGTGATAGATCTGTTGAGAATGAAGGGGAACCATGTGTTTGGTAAGCAAACCTGACTAGATTGGTAGATCAATTGTTGTTTGTCAGAGGAAGGGAGAGACACAACTAATGAGGTAGATCGATTGACGTGTGGGTAAAAACGAGTTATAAGGACCTAGCTAGCTATATGTATAGCGAGAGATCGGTCGGTGTACGTCCATTTGTTAGAGGCTAATAAGGCCCAGCGAGACGGATAGACAGAGAGAATGGAGCTAGGAGGTGGTGCGAGAGGCCCAACTACTAGCTAGATAGGGGGAGGAGTGTGCGGTTGTGAGAGAGCGATGAAAAGAGGGGCGAGAGTTTACACATGTGTCTGACCGTATGAGAGACACGAGGCAAGGACACATAAAGGAGGAGGTTGAAGGTGTGTTTGTATGTTGTAGGTAGGCATCGCTGGAGAGGTTTATCGATTGGTGTGTGTCGGAAAGGAGTTGTGGAGACTCTGGGAGAACGACCTAAAGAAAAAAAATTGAATGTGCCCGGTGGATAGAATGCCGAGGGAGGGGGAGGGCGAGGAGGGCGTGTGCATGCACGAGAGAAATTTAGTGGTAGCTACAAAGGTTAGAGGATTGTGTGGGTGTAAGAGACTAACAGAGATCATAATTTGATATGAAAGCGGATTCATATATTTGAATAGGAGATCATAGTGTTTTAAACATTGCATGCATGAATATAGCGGTGATACACGTGTTGTGCACATGTTATACCATAATGTGATAATGCATGGTGTTTGCAACTCATAGCTAAATGCCGAACAATCTAAACCATACTATACATCAAACAATCTCACATTTTATTTGAATTTGTGATAATGCGTGGCGTTTGCAGCTTACAACTAAATATCGAACAATCTAAACAATACTATATATCAAACATTCTCACATTTTATTTGAATTTGTGGTAATGTGTGGTGTTTGCAACTCACATCTAAATACTTGTAGGCGTATGGGGCGGGGCACCATACATAATGTGATAAACACATTATACATATGAGACATGGTTTAGATTATGAAGATCTAGCTAGAGCTAGAAATGTAATGTGATTTGAAATCAAAATAAAGTGGATTCAAAAAATCTAGTTCGAGTTCATATAGTACACATAGTTCATATGTAACTAGAGACTAATCATGTGGTGTGCTGTGAAGATAATACACAAACGATGGTTTAACTTGACAATAATGATGATTGTAGATCTTATTAAAATAGAGAAACGAATTCAAATGCTTTGACTTCACAACAATCATTACTGTATATCTTATTCAAATAGAGAAACGAATTCAAATTTAGTTCATATTGAAGCGGTAGTATATACGTTTGGAATGCACTAAAACGTTCATTTGAGTAGTAGGTTGCATGCATTATACACGTAGCGAAATATTTTAATTGAACATAACATGAATTCAAAGTTTTGAATGACATTTGTAGGGCGCATTGATTTGGTATAGTACACATTAGGCTTGTCCGGAAATTTCAACCCGCGCCTTGTTAGCCCGAAATATTTAAGATATATCTTTGTCTCGTTGTGCTCCGACAACTCCCTCCATCTCAACCCGCACCTTGCTATTCCGAAATTACAACGCGCGTGAAAGCTCCCACCTCCTATGAAATCTCGACACGCGAAATGCCCGTGGTACCCCTGAACCGAGAGAACCGCCTCAAATCGGTGGGGGTACTTTCGTAACTTACCGCACATTTCGGACAAGCGCATCTCTAAGCCATGGTTCCCCACTGCCATCCCATCCGCCCACCCATTAGTACACCGAGGCCGCGAAAACCCGCGACAAAACCCCACACCCTGCTCCGTCCACCACCCAGCCGGAGCCTCTTCCCCGACGACGTCGTCCACAACAACACCTCGACGTCCCTCATCCACCGTACCGGATGAGGATCCATCGTTGATCTCATCATCCCGCCGGTTCAGCCACCCCATCCTCCACCTCCAAGGAGCTGCCCCGATGTTCCCCTCATCTTTTGCGCCACCTCCATTCCCACACCGCCGTCTTCACCTGCACCACCGGAAGAGCATCATCATCACCGTTTCCTCGGATGAAGCTGCGGCCTAATCGGCTCCACCAAAGAGGTTGTACACTAATCACCTCATTTTCTTCTTGATTCGATCTCACGGTGCTGCCGGCGCTCGGTCCCGAGCCGACACGGCGCGGCTCCATCCACGGCGGTGTCGCCGGCCACTTCCTCCATGGCGTCGCTCCCTCGGCAGTGACGTCCACATTAGTAGGACCTGCTGCTGCTTTAGCTCTCGCTCGCGCTGCTGCTCTGCTCTTGCTCTCGGTCCCTTGCCTGGTCTGCTCTTGCTATTGCTCTTGCTCGCGCTGCTGCTCTCGCTCTTGCTCTTGCTTGCGATGCTGCTCCGATTTAGCTACACTTCACTCCGATGCCGCCGGGGTGAAGGAAGAACTAGCCACAGCGGGGAGGGGGGCTCGCCGGAGAGGTACCCCACTATCTATCTTAGGGTTCAGGATGGGGGCGGTGGTCGCCGACGGTGGCAGGGCGGTGGGGTGGGGATCGCTGGA
>NC_057812.1:424949285-425053034 GCF_018294505.1 Triticum aestivum | reverse complement strand
TGGGGAGTGTTTTCGGGGCGGGCGGGGCGGCGCACTGCGGGCGGCGGGGGGCTGCTGTTTGGCCGGCTCAAGGGGGTGGAGGTTGAAGATGAACCGCAGGCCCTTGGTTTCGTATCCAACGGCTGCAAAATCGACTGACCAGAGATGAAAAAGTCAGTCGACCGACATTTAGCCTCACGTTGCTAGCGCGTCCAGTTTCGACAGCAAAATTCAGTTTCGACAGCAAAATTCAGTTTCGACAGTTAAGTTCAATTTCGACAGAGTTTTGACAGTTAAGTTCAGAGATGAGCGGCTGATGTATTTTACATCTAGCACTTTGTGGTTATGTATTTTACGTCATGTATTGGAGATGCTATTAGAATTGCACTCTGGTTAACGTTGTTCGTTGTCTCTCTTGTCGTGCTTCAGCCTCGGCGTCGTATAACTCACCGGAGCTGCTCCAATGATGAAACCCTCCATCACAGCGGAGTAGTACCTCGGGCTCCATCTCCAGAGCCTAAGATCTTCTTCCCCTCCTCCAACAGCCAAGTCAGCTGGAGCATCCTCACCGGCCAACCCAATCATGTTGAGATCGACATGGCTTCGCCAAAGAGGTTGTACACTTGTTGCATCTCTTTTTTACTCTACATGTTATATATATATTGTCCACTGAGCACACGGATTTGTTCATTTAGTGTCTCCTTGAAAGAAAAAATGTAGGAATTTTAATTTTCACTTGTCCTCCTTTTCAAATTCCTATTCATGAAGCACAAGACTAAGAGATAGTAGCATAATAGCATTATAACCGTACATTTTCTTGTGGTTTGACTTAATATCACCATGCTTCTTTGCATCCTGTGATCTTTCAATTGTTGTGAATCAAACACCCAGATTGGCAGAAATCCTGTGTTTTTAAATTCTCTGTTTTGCACGTGCATTCCTATCCTATTCCTGTCTATTTCCTATACCTGCATTGTTGTAATCCTCCAATTCAAACGAGCCCTTACAGAATTACTTCTCTTACAGATAGTTGTCAAAGAAAACCTTGCGTGGTTTGTCCCGCTCCTGCTGCACCGTCATCCACCCCAGCTCAGCTGCTCCAACGACAGAAGGGTCCAGCACAGCAGGGATCCGGCCTCCAGACTGTCTTTCGCCGCCTCAGATCTTCTTCCCCGCCGCTAGCAGCCATGAAAACTGCACTACCATCATCAACCGAGCAGATGACCTCGAGGACTACACGGGTCCGAAAGAGAGGTCGCACTCTTTCGTGTCTCCTTACGTTATGCATCGCTTAATATTACATGCTACTTTATCGTCCTGTTCACCGATTAGACTCTGAGTCAGCTCCAAACTAATGGTCAAACTTGAGTTTTTAAATGGTTGTGGGGTACATATCGGGGCCGCTATCAATAGTATCTATCTACTATCTGGTTAATCTTCGGTGTCTACTATGAGTTTCATGTTGGGTGGGAAACAAACAGTAATGACACCATTATCTGTTATTTTTAACTGAAGCCATTATCTGCCTGCTATTATTGGTTTTGGGTCTATCCACAGGTTGCTACCATCACTCTGGATTTCTGCATGCACTCCTTACATAATCTCACTATGTTTTATTCCTATGCATGACAGTTATTGTAAACAATGGAACTGAACATGTAGAGCAAAAGAGACGAGCCTTGTGTGGCAATAAAATTTCATGCAGACGTCGCTCCATGGTAGGTGCAAAGGCAGCCCCCCTCCACGCATTTCGGATTGTAATCGAGAGGAAGATATCTGTTCTGAGGGGGATTCAGAAGGAGAAGACAACTCCTATTTACCCCCTGAGGTCTTCGCTCTAACTTGGCATGCTGATGTTGGTTATATCATGCATATGGTGTCTTGCATTGCTTACTTTATACATCAAATATGTCATCTGCTTAGTTTAGACATCCTTTGTGCGAATGCCATATGTTTAGTTTATTCATCGTTTATGTGAATTATGCAACGCCATCTTGTTTAGCCAGGCATCATATATGTGAATTTTGCAATGCCATCCTGCTTAGCCAGTCATCTTATATGTAAATTATATCAGGCCATCCTTTTTTGGTTACATATTACATTTGTCAACAATGTTATTACATTCAACTGCTCTTCGTGTGCATCAGCCATTTGACACGGTGATGGCAAATTCTGGAGTGAAAACAAGGTCTTCAGAGCAGACTATGCTATCTGACGAAGCGCATATCTCGCTGTTTACGGATAGCTCCTCAGAGGAGGATTCAGAGACAGATGACCAGTCCTATTCCCCCCGAGGTGTATGCTCTAATTTGGCAGGGTTATGTTGCTCATATCGTGCGTATGGTGTCTCGCATTGCTATGTCATTTGATTAGTTTAGACATGCTTTGTGTGAATGCCACCTGTTTAGTGTCTAATTACCATATATGTGAATTATGCATTGCCATCTTGTTGCAAGACATTATATATGTGAATTATACAATGCTATCTTGTTGCAAAGGCATTACATATGTGAATTATGCAATGCCATGCTGTTTAGCCAATCATCATGTATGTGAATTATATCATGCTATCATTTTTTTGTATTACGTGTTCCATTTGGCGACAACGTTTGTATATTCAACTACTCTTCCTGTGCATCAGCCATTTGAAGCGGTGATGGAAGTATCTGGAGCGAAAACAAGGTATTCAGAGCAGACAATGCTACCTGCTGAAGCAGACATCTTGCTGGTTACAGAGAGCTCCTCAGAGGAGGATCCAGAGACTGATGACCAGTCCTATTTCCCCCCTAAGGTCTATGCTCAAACTTGGCAGGGTTATATTACCCATATCATGCATGTTGTCTTGCATTGCTTAGTTTTTACATCATATATGGATTGCCATCTGCTTACTTGCTTACTATATAAATCATATATTTGAATTATATCATGCCATCATGTTTACATAGTACATACACATCATCTATCTGACTTATGGCATGGCAACCCATTTAACAAAGACATCATATAGTTATATCATCTCATCCTGTTTAGTGTTTACAGTCATCATATTTTGAATTATGGCATTCTATCCGTGAATGTATGTGAATTATGGCATGCCAACCTATTTAATAAACACATTATATAGTTATGTCATGTCATCCTGTTTACATAGTCTCATATTTTGAACCATGTCTTTCCATCTTTTTTAGTTAGCCATCATAATGTGAAATTGTGTCATGCTATCCTGTTTAGTTAGGCATCATATATGTGAAATTGTGTCATGCTATCCTGTTTGGTTAGACAACATAAATATGAATTATTTCATGCCCTCCTTTATTCCCCACTATCCATTGCACCCGTCTATCATACAATGTCTATACTTTCAATTACTTTTCTTGTTTATCAACCATTTGAATTGGAGAGCGTGATGGTAGTATCTAAGGGAGTAACAACACTGTCTTCAGAAAAGATAGTGCTACCAGTTGATGTAGATATGTGACGCCTCCGATTCAATCGTACACTAATCATACACGCAAATGTGTACGATCAAGATCAGGGACTCACGGAAAGATATCACAACACAACTCTACAAATAAAATAAGTCATACAAGCATCATATTACAAGCCAGGGGCCTCGAGGGCTCGAATACAAGAGCTCGATCATAGACGAGTCAGCGGAAGCAACAATATCTGAGTACAGACATAAGTTAAACAAGTTTGCCTTAAGAAGGCTAGCACAAACTGGGATACAGATCGAAAGAGGCGCAGGCCTCCTGCCTGGGATCCTCCTAAACTACTCCTGGTCGTCGTCAGCGGGCTGCACGTAGTAGTAGGCACCCCCCCGATGTAACATCCCAAATTTTCAATTTGGAATGTTACACATTAGGTCATCATGCATATCATATTTTATTTTGCTTTTGGTTTTGATCCTAGAAAATCCTAAGCAACTCAAGGACCCACGGAGAGAGTTGGGGATTTCGTTATTTACATATTTGAGTTTTCTCAAATTATGTAAACAGGATCATTTGATTTTATTTATTTTATCATCAATTATTTCTATTACAAAAATATGAGAGCGGGAATAAAATGACTTTCCCAAAATATAGAAATATTCAGGATTTAATAAAAAATCAAATAAGATTTATTTCGGAGTTTTTCGGTATTTTTATTTGAATTTAGGAAAATGCATGTTTTTCAAAGTTGTAGTTTGGGCCCAGATAAATGTTCACTTTATCGGGCTTGATTTTAGAAACCCGGGAAAACTTATTTCGTGATTTTTGGAGTCCGTTTAGTATTTCTTTTTATTTTTCTTCCGAGCGGAATTATTTAAAAAAAACGTGGAACCGACTATGGGCCGTACTCGGCCAGGACACCGCCGGCCGAGGCCTTTATAAGCCGCCGCCCCAGCCCGAAAGCCCAGCCGCCCCAGCCGAAACCCTAACCCTAGCCCAGCCCCGCCGCCGCCGCCGCCCGCCACCTCCGCCGCCGGAGCAGCGCGCCGCCTTGTTTTCCGTGCCGTTTAAAAAAAATTCTGTTCATCGTTTTTCTTTTTCGTCGGATTTTTCGCGGTTATTTTCTGATCGCGATTTCTGATCTGATTTTCATTTTAGTATAACTTTTCGCTCGTTTATCGGAATCAGGCGATTCAAGCGCCTGGAGTTTCGTCTCGAAACCCTCTTTCCGAATAATCAACTTAAACATGTTTTTGCTACTGTAAAATTTCCCCTAGATCCAGATTACTAGAACGAAGTTGTTTTCTTTCGCCGTTTGATTTCTTTTGCTTCTTCGATTTGATTCTTTTTGCCAACCAGGGTTCTTAAGTTGAACTTTCTGGTTAGATCTTCTATTTGAGTTTTACTGTGCATTAGATGAGTAATTATTGTATGCTTGTGTGTTTGTCTGCGATAGAATACCCGGAGTGCGCCGCCTGTTACTTCGAATCTCTAGGTTTCACGGATCATCAGCAAGGCAAGTAACACTTTGATCATACCTTTTTCTACAACCCAGTTTTATTGCATTAGATCAATTTTCACACATTGCATGATTAGGATCTAATTAAATTGTGGGATGGGAAGTAGATGAGGTAGTACCTATTACCTGTTTATTATCAAACCTTTGGGAGTTACTTCTACGTTTGCTTATTATGCCATGCTATGCTAGTAGACGTGGATTGGGTGAGTGAAATCCATGACAGATGTGAGATTGATAATTAATGGTTTATCTAAGGTGGCAAGTTAAACACACATCTGGGTGGATTGAGGCACCTGGGGTTTCCAGGACTTGCCTGTTTTTCTTTTGGACCGCCACCCGGGCTCAAAGGGATCATGAGATTATTCATACTAGAAACTTTCGTGTGCAGCCACAAGCCATTATGGGCTCTGGCATAGTTGACTAAGTTGTGCGAACTCTTATAGTGGTAGACTAGCAGATGTAGGGGATGTAGGTGGTACGGTCTACCCGATCGTAAGGTGCTAGCGCTTCTGAAAGACTATGTCTCGGTCATCCGTTTCTCAAACACCCTGTAGTGCGAGAAACCAAACGGAGGCGATCGAGTCTTGTGGGGAAAAGTGCGCAAACCTCTGCAGAGTGTAATAAACTAATCATGGTTAGCCGTGTCCCCGGTTATGGACATATTGAGTATCTAGTACTTGGATTTTCATATGAATCTCAACATGTTACTCTAAAGTTAATTTTGTTGGGTTTTTATTGATGTTACTTAATTGGGATTGAGAATGCTGTCAACCATTCTCAATGTTTAACAACCACCATGATAGTAATTAAATTTATTCCTTTGAAGTAGGGAAAAATTGGCTTTATGCAAAAACTATAACCATAGAGCTTTCCACCAGCCAAATATGCATATAGTATAGCTGTTGCATTCCATTACTCTCTATGTGTTACCTTGCCAGCATATTCCATGTGCTGACCCGTTTTCGGGCTGCAACGTTAATGTTGCAGACTTTTCAGACAACGATTAAGGAGTTTTAGGTCGTGGTTCTATACTTAGTGATGCCGTGGGAGTTGATGGACTCACTTATCTTCCAAGCCTTCCGCTGTTATCGTTATTAGATGGCCTTAAGCCATATTTATTGTAATAAGCTCTCTTTTGAGACACTCGATGTAATAAGTGTGTGATTGCTACTCTGCTATAAATCCTCCGAGTACTGTGTGGTGTCAGCATTACTGATCCAGGGATGACACCGGAGCACAGAGATCAGACTGTTTGAGGTCTGGTCGCTACAGAGATGGTATCAGAGCACACGCTGACTGTAGGAAACGACCACTAAGCTAAAGACCTAGATCACTACTCACTCTCTTCTCTTCTGACTTCTCATCTTTTCTACTCTTTAGGATGGCGGATGCAAGGAACAAGTTCACACAACCAGATGAAGATACACCCTTTGGACGCCACTTGAAGGAAGTCACTAGATACCTGAACATAGGAGTACCAAGCTTCACGGGAATCTACAACGCCACTTTACCTAAAGAAGAGCGCTGGATGATTCAAGTTCAAGTTCCAGGAAGGACGTTCATGCCAGTCACTGAGCCCATAGAGTTTTCTTTTGATGCACCAACTTAGAGTCTAGGGAAGAGCATGGCAGCTCACATCGCCATGGGACGCATTGGAGAAGTCTACCGCAAGGATCTTAAGGATACTATCTACCAGATTTGTGGGCACCGAGATGAACACTGGGAGATGATTAGCACCAGGAAGGATAGATCAATCGCACCTTTTATCCAGGAGTTAAACCAGCACATTCGACGACAGGAGAATCAGATGTGCGCCGACATGATAGATCTGAAGAAGTCTAAGACTAGAATCAAGGAACTGGAGGAAGAACTTAAGGCTACACGTGAAGATTATGAAGAAGAAATTGAAGTATTGGTGGATAAGAATGCCGACCTAACTATGAAGATAGCGGTATTTATGGGAGGCCCGACACCAGTAGATGAAGACGAAGAACCCAAAGAGATTAGCCCGGAAGACTACATCATCATTGACGGCACCGACTCGGAACAAGATAGTAGCGATGATGACTATGTGGATGAAGCAGGAGCAGATATCATGGAGTCTACAACCATAGAATATTTCTAGTAGACCCCCTCATCAGTAGTAGTAGTCCACCATGTAAATATAGTAGTCCGAGCACTTTGCGATAGTTAGATCGATTGTATGCCTTTGTTTGATTGATTGAAGTGAATTGTGTGTTTTTGCCTCATGTGCATATGGGTAGTGTTTTCTCTTTAGACCCCCTCTATTCTTATTTCTCATCTTTTCTAAAACCCTCAGATGCCTCCGAGACGTGACCCCGGATTTGCCTTTCCGCCGGAGCTCACCCAGTTGATCCAGCAGCAGAACACCTTGATGCAGTTGCTAGTTCAGAATCAGAATTAGGGGAACAATAACAACAACCCACCACCACCACCACCTGTTGACCACTTAGCCCGTTTTCTTAGGCTAAATCCGCCGGTGTTTTCCAGTAGCACCGAGCCGATAGTAGCAAATGATTGGCTCTGCAAGATAGCTAGGGAGTTGACCACAGCAGGATGCACAGATGTGGAGAAGGTTAAGTTTGCCGCACATCAGTTAGAAGGACCCGCAGCATCCTGGTGGGAGAATTTCACAGCCACTTTCCCAGTCGACACTGTCACATGGACCAGTTTCAGCAGGCTTTTCGTACTGCCCATGTTTCAGCAGGAGCAATGGCCATGAAGAAGCGTGAGTTTTGTAACTTGCGCCAAGGAGGACGGATAGTTGGCCAGTATGTGGAGGAGTTTAGTAAGCTAGCACGTTATGCCCCAGATGACGTTGCTACGGATGCAGCTAAGCAGGAGAAATTTCTGGAAGGACTGAATGATGAGTTGAGTATGCAGTTGATGGTAGCCACCTTCAACAACTACCAGGAGTTGGTAGACCGTGCTCTTATGATTGAAGGGAAGCAGCAGCAAATTGAGAACCCCAAGAGGAAGTATGGACAAGGAAAGTATAATTCAGGAGCTCAGCAGAAGCCACGTTTTACCCCTAGGCCGGGAGGACATTTTCAGCATACCCATGGAGTAGGTAGCTCGCACAATCACAATGGCACCAAGAATGGTAATGGGAATGGAGGAAGCAATGGATAGAACCGCAACACCCCATCAACCACAGCGAAGAAGGACTTGAGCCATGTCACTTGTTATAAGTGTTCGAAGCCAGGACATTATGCAAATGAATGTCCTGAAGGCCAAAATGGCAATGGAAGTTCTGGGAAGAAGCCGAACCCTTTCAACAGGGGACAGGTGAACCACGTTAGCGTGGAGGAGGTTGAAGCTCAGCCCGATGCAGTAATAGGTAAGTTTTTGGTTAAGTCATTTATTGCACTCGTTCTTTTTGATACTTGTGCATCGCATTCATACATCTCAAGGGGATTTGTGGATAAGTATAACCTACCAACCCAAGCCCTTAGGTCACCCATGTTAGTAACCTCGCCAGGAGCAGAATATGTGGCTAGTCTATGGTGTGATCGGTTACCATTAAGGATTGGTAACTATGTTTTTCCCTCAGACCTAATAGTATTGGAATCTCAAGGATTGGATGTGATATTAGGTATGGATTGGTTATCAAAGTATGAAGGGAATATTGAGTGTGCTAGTAAGTCAATTTTGCTTACCACACCAGAAGGGAGAAGGATCAAGTATGTATCCCGGCATGTACCAAAGAGGACACAAGTAAATTCCTTATCAGGAGTTGTGCAGGAGGAAGTACCAGTGGTAAAGGATTTTCCTGATGTATTTCCCAAAGAGTTGCCAGGCATGCCACCGGATAGAGACATTGAGTTTTTGATTGAGCTATTGCCAGGCATTGGGCCAATATCAAAGAGACCATATAAGATGCCAGCCAAGGATTTGGTGGAAATTAAGAAGCAGATTAAGGAGTTACTGGATAAGGGATATATTCGCCCAAGTTCTTCGCCTTGGGGATCACCAGTACTTCTAGTAGAGAAGAAGGATGGATCGTTAAGGATGGTTGTTGACTATCGAGGATTGAACGAAGTAATGATCAAGAACAAGTACCCACTACCAATGATCAACGATCTATTTGATCGGTTGCAAGGAGCTAAAGTGTTTTCCAAGATCAATTTGCGATCAGGATACCATCAGTTGAAGATTCGAGAACAGGATATTCCGAAGACAGCTTTTACCACCAGGTATGGGCTGTATGAGTATACCGTTATGTCATTTGGACTGACTAACGCGCCTGCCTATTTTATGAACATGATGAACAAAGTGTTTATGGAGTTTTTGGATAAGTTCGTCGTGGTTTTCATTGATGATATCCTGGTTTATTCGAAGAATGAAGAGGAGCATAAGGAGCATTTGCGTTTGGTACTTGGAAAGCTCAGAGAACATCAGTTATATGCCAAGTTCAGCAAATGTGAGTTTTGGTTGAAAGAAGTAGGATTCCTCGGACATGTTATATCCGGAGAAGGTATAGCAGTTGATCCCGCTAAAGTGGAAACCGTGACCAAGTGGGAAGCACCAACAACAGTTGGAGAGAGCCGGAGTTTTCTTGGACTCGCAGGATACTACCGGAGGTTTATTGAGAATTTCTCAAGGATCGCGAAACCTATGACGGAGTTGCTGAAGAAGGATACTAAGTTCAAATGGACTGAGGAGTGTGAGGCAAGTTTTCAGGAATTGAAGAAACATTTGGTTACCTCACCAGTGTTGATTTTGCCAGATCAAACCAAGGATTATGAGGTGTATTGCGAAGCTTCACGTCGAGGACTTGGAGCAGTGCTTATGCAGGAAGGGAGAGTTGTTTCGTATGCTTCACGACAACTGAAGCCTCACGAATTGAATTATGCCACACATGATTTGGAGTTAGCAGCCGTAGTGCATGCATTGAAGACATGGAGACATTTCCTCATTGGAAATCATTGTGAGGTGTACACGGATCATAAGAGTTTGAAGTACATTTTCACGCAGAAGGAGTTGAACCTCAGACAAAGGAAATGGTTGGAGCTCATCAAGGATTATGATATGAAATTGCATTATCATCCCGGGAAGGCTAATGTAGTAGCTGATGCGTTAAGCCGTAAGAGCCATGTCAATACGTTAATGACGGGAGAAATACCCAAGGAGTTAGCAGAAAATCTTCGTGAGCTATGTTTAGAAATAGTTCCGAGAGGCTATGTGGCAGCATTGGAAATTCAGTCAACTTTGATGGATAGAATCAGAGAAGCTCAGAAAACTGACAAAGAGATTGCCACTATAAAGGAGAAACTGAGCAAGGGAAAAGCTAAAGGGTTTCGTGAGGATGAGCACAACACCCTATGGCTTGAAGACCGTGTTTACATGCCCAATGACCCGGAGATCAGAAAGTTGATTCTGCAAGAGGCACATGATTCACCGTATTCGATTCACCCAGGAAATACCAAGATGTATTTGGATTTGAAGGATATTTTCTGGTGGACTGGAATCAAGAAGGATATTGCGGAGTATGTAGCAGTTTGTGACGTATGTCAGAGAGTAAAGTCAGAGCATCAGAAGCCAGCAGGATTGTTGCAGCCATTGCCGATACCCGAATGGAAGTGGGATAAGCTAGGCATGGATTTTTTCACGGGATTACCAAGGACTCATTCAGGCTATGACTCGATTTGGGTCGTAGTTGATTGATTGATGAAGGTAGCACATTTCATCCCAGTAAAGACCACTTACACCAGTGCTAAGTTGGCAAAGATATACATGACCAGGATCGTATGTTTGCATGGAGTTTCGAGGAGTATTGCATCAGATAGAGGAACCCAGTTTACCTCAAAGTTCTGGAAGCAGTTGCATGAGACTTTGGGTACTAGGCTAGAATTTAGTACAACTTTTCATCTGCAGACAGATGGACAGACCGAGAGAGTCAATCAGATTTTGGAGGATTTGCTGAGAGCTTGTGCGCTAGATTATGGATCTAGTTGGGACGATAATTTGCCATACGCAGAGTTCTCTTACAATAATAGCTATCAGACCAGTTTGAAGATGGCCCCTTTCGAAGCTTTGTACGGAAGGAGGTGCAGGACACCGTTGTCATGGGACGAAGTTGGAGACCGCCAGTTGTTTGGACCAGATTTGATTAAGGAGTCTGAACAGAAGGTGAAGTTGATTCGCGATAGGCTCAAGGTAGCCTAGTCTAGGCAGAAGAGCTACGCAGATTCTAAACGCAAGGAGACAGTTTACAAAGTCGGAGACAGAGCTTATCTTCAAGTATCCCCACTTCGAGGGATTAAGCGCTTTGGAGTTAAGGGGAAGTTAGCGCCACGATTTGTAGGACCATATCGAGTTTTGGAGCGTATGGGAGAAGTGGCTTACAAGTTGGAATTGCCAGAAGGATTAACAGGAGTTCATGATGTGTTCCACGTTTCTCAGTTGAAAAAGTGTCACGCGGAGATGGTTGACATACCTTTGAGAGACACAATGCCATTGGAAGCAATTCAGTTGGATAATAATTTGACCTATGAGGAAAAACCAGTCAAGATTCTTGAGTTTGCCAGCCGAGTTACTCGTAGCAAGGTTATCAAGTTTTGCAAAGTTCAGTGGAGCCACCACACGGAGGATGAAGCCACCTGGGAGCGAGAGGAAGATTTGCTCAAAGACCACCCTCACCTATTTTCTAGCCAACCCGAATCTCGAGGGCGAGATTCATCTTAAGGGGGGTAGGTTTGTAACATCCCAAATTTTCAATTTGGAATGTTATACATTAGGTCATCATGCATATCATATTTTATTTTGCTTTTGGTTTTGATCCTAGAAAATCCTAAGCAACTCAAGGACCCACGGAGAGAGTTGGGGATTTCGTTATTTACATATTTGAGTTTTCTCAAATTATGTAAACAGGATCATTTGATTTTATTTATTTTATCATCAATTATTTCTATTACAAAAATATGAGAGTGGGAATAAAATGACTTTCTCAAAATATAGAAATATTGAGGATTTAATAAAAAAATCAAATAAGATTTATTTGAATTTAGGAAAATGCGCGTTTTTCAAAGTTGTAGTTTGGGCACAGATAAATGTTCACTTTATCGGGCTTGATTTTAAAAACCCGGGAAAATTTATTTCGTGATTTTTGGAGTCCATTTAGTATTTCTTTTTATTTCTCTTTCGAGCGGAATTATTTAAAAAAACGCGTAACCGACTATGGGCCATACTCGGCCAGGACACCGCCGGCCGAGGCCTTTATAAGCCGCCGCCCCAGCCCGAAAACCCAGCCGCCCCAGCCGAAACCCTAACCCTAGCCCAGCCCCGCCGCTGTCGCCGCCGCCCGCCGCCGCCGCCGCCGGAGCAGCGCGCCGCCCGAGGTTCGCCGCCGCCTTGTTTTCCTTGCCGTTTAAAAAAAAATTCTGTTCGTCGTTTTTCTTTTTCGTCGGATTTTTAGCGGTTATTTTCTGATCGCGATTTCTGATCCGATTTTCGTTTTAGTATAACTTTTCGCTCGTTTATCGGAATCAGGCGATTCAAGCGCCTGGAGTTTCGTCTCGAAACCCTCTTTCCGAATAATCAACTTAAACATGTTTTTGCTACTGTAAAATTTGCCCTAGATCCAGATTACTAGAACGAAGTTGTTTTCTTTCGCCGTTTGATTTCTTTTGCTTCGTTCGATTTGATTCTTTTTGCCAACCAGGGTTCTTAAGTTGAACTTTCTGGTTAGATCTTCTATTTGAGTTTTACCTGTGCATTAGATGAGTACTTATTGTATGCTTGTGTGTTTGTCTGCGATAGAATACCCGAAGCGCGCCGCCTGTTACTTCGAATCTCTAGGTTTCGTGGATCATCAGCAAGGCAAGTAACACTTTGATCATACCTTTTTCTACAACCCAGTTTTATTGCATTAGATCAATTTTCACACATTGCATGATTAGGATCTAATTAAATTGTGGGATGGGAAGTAGATGAGGTAGTACCTATTACATGTTTATTATCAAACCTTTGGGAGTTACTTCTACGTTTTCTTATTATGCCATGCTATGCTAGTAGACGTGGATTGGGTGAGTGAAATCCATGACAGATGTGAGATTGATAATTAATGGTTTATCTAAGGTGGCAACTTAAACACACATCTGGGTGGATTGAGGCACCTGGGGTTTCCAGGACCTGCCTGTTTTTTTGGACCGCCACCCAGGCTCAAAGGGATCATGAGATTATTCATACTAAAAACTTCCGTGTGCAGCCACAAGCCATTATGGGCTCTGGCATAGTTGACTAAGTTGTGCGAACTCTTACAGTGGTAGACTAGCAGATGTAGGGGATGTAGGTGGTACGGTCTACCCGATCGTAAGGTGCTAGCGCTTCTGAAAGACTATGTCTCGGTCATCCGTTTCTCAAACACCCTGTAGTGCGAGAAACCAAACGGAGGCGATCGAGTCTTGTGGGGAAAAGTGCGCAAACCTCTGCAGAGTGTAATAAACTAATCATGGTTAGCCGTGTCCCCGGTTATGGACATCTTGAGTATCTAGTACTTGGATTTTCATGTGAATCTCAACATGTTACTCTAAAGTTAATTTTGTTGGGTTTTTAATGATGTTACTTAATTGGGATTGAGAATGCTGTCAACCATTCTCAATGTTTAACAACTACCATGATAGTAATTAAATTTATTCCTTTGAAGTAGGGAAAAATTGGCTTTACGCAAAAACTGTAACCATAGAGCTTTCCACCAGCCAAATATGCATATAGTATAGCTGTTGCATTCCATTACTCTCTATGTGTTACCTTGCCAGCATATTCCATGTGCTGACCCGTTTTCGGGCTGCAACGTTAATGTTGCAGACTTTTCAGATGACGATTAAGGAGTTTTAGGTCGTGGTTCTATACTTAGTGATGCCGTGGGAGTTGATGGACTCACTTATCTTCCAAGCCTTCCGCTGTTATCGTTATTAGATGGCCTTAAGCCATATTTACTGTAATAAGCTCTCTTTTGAGACACTCGATGTAATAAGTGTGTGATTGCTACTCTGCTATAAATCCTCCGAGTACTGTGTGGTGTCAGCATTACTGATCCAGGGATGACACTGGAGCACAGAGATCAGACTGTTTGAGGTCTGGTCGCTACACCCGAGTAGTAGTAGTAGTCGTTGTCGACGGTGGTGTCTGGCTCCTGGGCTCCATCGTCTGGTCGCAGCAACCGAGTATAGGAAGGGGGAAAAAGGGAGAGCAAAGCAACCGTGAGTACTCATCCAAAGTACTCGCAAGCAAGGAGCTACACTACATATGTATGCATTGGTATCAAAAGGAATAAGGGTATCATATGTGGACTGAACTGCAGAATGCCGGAATAAGAGGGGGATAGCTAGTCCTTTCGAAGACTACGCTTCTGGTAACCTCCATCTTGCAGCAGGAGAAGAGAGTAGATGGTAAGTTCACCAAGTAGCATCGCATAGCATAATCCTAACCGATGATCCTCCCCTCGTCGCCCTATGAGAGAGCGACCACCGGTTGTATATGGCACTTGGAAGGGTGTGTTTTATTAAGTGTCCGGTTCTAGTTGTCATAAGGCCAAGGTACAACTCCAAGTCGTCCTGTTACCGAAGATCACGGCTATTCAAATAGATTAACTTCCTTGCAGGGGTTCACCACATAACCCAACACGCTTGATCCCATTTGGCCGGACACACTTTTCTGGGTCATGCCCGGCCTCGGAAGATCAACACGTCGCAGCCCTACCTAGGCACAACAGAGAGATCAGCACGCCGGTCTAAATCCTATGGCGCAGGGGTCTGGGCCCATCACCCTTTGCACACCTGCACGTTGCGAACGCGGCCAGAAGCAGACCTAGCCTAGCAGGTGTTCCAGTCCAATCCGGCGCGCGCCGCTCAGTCGCTGAGGTCACGAAGGCTTCGACTGATACCACGATGTCGAGTGCCCATAACTGTCCCTGCGTAGATGGTTAGTGCGTATAGGCCAGTAGCCAGACTCAGATCAAATACCCAGATCTTGTTAAGCATGTTATTTTGAAGTAACCGCGAACGCCGACCAGGGCCAGGCCCACCTCTCTCATAGGTGGTCTCAACCTGCCCTGTCGCTCCGCCTCAAAGTAACAGTCGGGGGCCGTCGAGAACTCAGGCCCACCACTACCTGGATGGAGCCACCTGCCCCTTCAGCCCCCATCTCCGAACAATATCATAAGTAATGTAATAGTATAAAGTATGTAGCATATGCCCGTGATCACCTCCCAAAGTGATCACGGTCCAGTAGTATAGCATGGCCAACGGACAAGAGTGTAGGGCCACTAATGGAACACTAGCATCCTATACTAAGCAGTAGGATAGCAGGTAAGGGAACAACAGTAGCAACAATGACAGGCTATGCAGTAGAATAGGATTAACCGAAAGCAGTAACATGCTACACTACTCTAATGCAAGCAGTAGAGAAGAATAGGCGATATCTGGTGATCAAGGGGGGGCTTGCCTGGTTGCTCTGGCAAGAGAGAGGGGTCGTTGACACCGTAGTCGAACTAGGGTCGCCGGTAGTCTCGGGGTCTACTGGAAAAGAGTAACGGAGGGGGAATACAATAAATAATAAAGCAACCAAAGTATCACAAAGCATAACAAGACAATACGCGGTGCTAGAGGTGACCTAACGCGGTACGAGATGATACCGGTGAAGGGGGAAAACATCTAGGAAAATATCCCCGGTGTTTTGCGTTTTCGGGCAAAGGAGCCGGAGGGGGGAAAGTTGTGAGTTCGATAGGTTAGGGATGCGTGGCGGACAAACGAGCTGCGTATCAGGGTTCGTCTCGTTGTTCTGAGCAACTTTCATGTACAAAGTTTTTTCGTCTGAGCTACGGTTTATTTTATATGATTTTCTAAAGTTTTTAAGCATTTTTAGAATTAATAGAATTAATTTGATTTAGAAAATGCCATTATGATGTCAGCATGAGGTCAGCGTGATGTCATCAGTCAACCAGTCAATTGACTTAGTCAAGCTAACTAGAGGGTCCCACTGTCATTGGCTGTTTGTTAACAATTTAATTAAACAAAGCCAATTAGTTTAGTTAAATGATTAGGTTAATTAAATACAATTAATTAAGTTAATTAATTAATATATCTTTAGTTTTATTTATTTTTTTCTTTTTTAAACATTTAATAGGGACGGGCCCCACATGTCAATGGCCCAGGGGGCCCAACGGGCTAACGGGTGCGCGCCGGGCGGCGGATGCAGACGATGCCCAAACGGGCGCTGGCGTTCGGGGCCGCACCCGAACGGACGTGCGCCCAGGCCAGCAGGGGAGGCGCCGGCCACGGCAGCAGGCGCCAGCGCCGACGAGCGGCGGCCAGCAGGAGGCGACGGTAGGCGGCGCGAGGAGGGGCGGCCGGCACGGCGAAGCAACAACGGCGGCGGCGGGGTTGCAGGGCAGGGGCGGCGTGGGCGAGTGCAGGGAAGGAGGTGGCTGCGGCCTCAAGCAGCGGGGCAGAGGTGGGGCGGCGCCTGGGGTGAGCAACAGCGGCTGAGCGCGGGTCGTCCGGCGCGGCGCAGGAGCAGAGCGTTGGTGTAGGAGGGAGGCAGCAGCAGTGCGAACGCGGACGGGGCGAGGTTGCGGCGTGCGGGATGAGTGAGGGATATGGGTAGCGGGGGGGGGGGGGGGGACCGTGGGCGCGTTCAGGGGCGCCGGGGAGCGCGCAGTGGTGCGGACAATGCGGGGTGCAGGCGCGCGCATGCTTCGGCGCGGCCAGGAGCGGGCACAGACGAGGAGCGCGCCGGGAGCTACATGGTAAACAACGTGGCGGGCACGGAGCGGAGGCAGGGAAGGGGGAAGGGCGATGCCCTCACCAGCGTTTGAAGAGGAGAGGGGCGGCGAGGCTCGACGTGGTCCGGTGGGGAAGAGGTCGGGGACGAGCGACGGAGGCGTTCCGGCGAAGTGGTCCGACGACGTGGTGCTGACGACGACGTGCGTGGACGGCGTTCAGCGAAGAGGGGGCCGAGGACGAGCGACAGGGAGGCGGCACCGACAACAGCCGTTGGCGGGGTGGCCCCAACGAGGGTTCCGGGCGGCGGCGACGCACACCCCTGATCCGATCCGGATCGAGGAGGCCAGAGGAGGAGTGGAACAAGTCAGGGGGGGAGTGGAGCAACTGGGGGAGGGGGTGGGGGAAGTGGGGGAGCGAGGGAGAGAGAGTGGGGTTTGGGGTAGTGGGGGGAGAGGGGCTAGGGTTTCTAGCGCCCAACGGGGAGTAGTAGCGGGCACGGTTGGGCCAGACTGGCGGCCCAGTAGCCTGCTGGGCCGAGGCCCAGCTAGGGGGGGGGTCCTTTTACTTTGTTTTGCTTTTGTTTTAATCATGTTTAGTCTTTTCCTTTTATTTATTTTTCTCTTTACAGTTTTATTTATAGTCCCATCTTATCTGAGTTTTATAAAAACATAAAAGTTGTACCAAAATCAGTATTACTAATTATACCTCTGTTACCTATGTTTAAACCCCTAGATGAAATATTTTAACATTTTATTAATTATAAATCCATTTAAACATTTGTTCCTGCTACCGTTTTAATCACCTAAGAGTATTTAAACATTTTATAAAAGTGTGGTTCCTCCACCGTAGTTACTTCTGCATCATCAGGAACAACCCGAACATTTTAGTTTTAAAGTTTGAAAATTTTGATGTTTGCCTTTTATTCAATTTTGAATTTGAATTGGTTTTTGAACTAACGCGGGATTACCAACAGTAACTGCGGCGACGTGGCGTCATTAACGGGGGATTACTGTAGCCTAATTATCCGGGCGTCACAAGATAGAACCACGGTTGTACTTGCCTGAGGACCAGATCCACCACACATAACCCAGACTCTCGCAGATTGTACCCCTACCCAGTTGGACAGAGAACCAGCTACACCCCTTCTAACCCCAACCCCGGCAGATAGTAACCCAGTTCTAGTTGACACAACACCGTCTCCACCACAGGGCACCCAAACACGAGCAGTTAGTAAGGGAACTGCAGTGCCCAAAGCACGAGGACTACCACTCCGAATCCCAACTCAACGCTTAAAGGAGAAGAAGATTTGTTCTTAGGCCAGGTTCTGTAGCTATGGTTCATACTCCTTTGCTCTTGCATGACTGTATTTACTCATACCAACTATTTTCAAATTTGAAGGATGGAATTGAAACTCCAATGGCGCAATAGGTATGTTTTAAACCTGTTTCTTTAACTGGTTTGCTGTTGTAACCTGCTCTATGTTGATTTCAGTTTCAATTGAATAAACAGTTATGTTCTCATGTCATGCACATTACAAGTGTTGTTATTGCTCTATAGTTACCCACACTTATATTCTGTCTATTATGCTTTGTCTTGAACACATATTATTTGAACTGTGTCTCTATCTTGATTTGGCAACAAAAACTAGAATGGTATAGACCATAAAGTGACCATGGTACATAGATATATGTTTGTTTCATGCTGTTATCCTGTCCACTTTACTACTGAACTCACTTACCAAAATGAGTTTCATATACAACATGGTAAACATGTGATGTGTCTGCTTGTTTCTCTTTTAGAATGCGGACAAAATATTGGAGAACAGTAACGCGTTATCCAATGGTAAAGGAAGTAATGCAGATAAGGTTCAAGATAGTGAGACATCCTTGTTGGTCTCCAAGAAAGCTGATAAAAACTATCTTGACGATAGTGAGGGAACCCAAAAGTCCTGTCTTGATGTAGTGTTCAAATTACTGGCCACTACTGCTGGCACAAGCTCTTCGAACTCGCTGCCTGAATCAATTCGTCTTCTTGAGTCTCAACTTCAAGTTGAAAGACATCGATCAGATGTGCTGCGACATGAAGCTGAAGGACTGAGGAAGTCCCTGCAGAATTCAGATGCATATTTTCTGGTACAACAGCAAGCGCTGGAGGATTTAAGCGCCAAACAAGAGAAAGTTAATAAGCTTGCTAAGCATCTTGCCAGCATTATGGGTACCCAGGATATTGTTTCTTGAGATCTTCTGAAGTGGTTTCAGTTCTGGATTTGTTTTGCTGCGGCGTTTATTTGCGCTAGTCGCCAACTTTGACAACCAGTGTATATGATATGCTGCTTTGTTCCCTATATTTGCAATGGTGGTGAACTTTGATGCCCAGTGGATGTAATATGTGTAATAGCCATGATAGCCTAACGTTAGTTTCTTGCTTATTTATTTCCTTGTAGTCTTGTTTATTTGTTTGCTTGTAGTCATTGCAGTTCTTTTTCCGCGGTTAGCTAGTGGCTGCAATAACCTATTTTTTTAAAACTAGGCCACAATAACCATGGGCTAATATTTACTGTAGTGACACTGGTCCTCCTACTGGCTGTAGAAACAGTGGGCCTTCTAAGGGACATAGAAACAATGGGCCTTCTACGGGCCGTAGAAACAATGGGCCTTCTACGGGCCGTATTATCAATGGGCCTTATACGGGCCGTATAATCGATTGGCCAAACATGGGCCAAACAGACCGCATTATGGCCGTAAACGGGCTAGAGTTGGAATCGTCCGTTCATGGGTCGGCCATAACAGGCCATCGTTAATAGGCCGTATTTGATGGCGCTATAAAATCGGCCCAACGTATTAGCGGACCACAAATGGGCCAACTGTAACCACGGGCTGAATTTGGCCCACAAGCAGAAAATGACAGTAACGGGCTGTAAGTAAACGAATGCTAGAAATGAGCCCAAGAATAAATGGGCTCTGAGAAGGCTGAAAGATAACATGGGCTGGAAACGGCCCAACGGAATAACGGGCCGTTAATGGGTATAAAGTGATACACTCTTCATTACGGGCCAGTTTCACCATGGGCTGTTAATGGGTGTAAAGTGATACACTATTCATTACGGCCCAGTTTCACCACGGGCCGTTAGTAGGCCAAGAGTTACATAGGGCCTCATATGGGCTGAAAGACGTCATGGGCCATACATGGTCCAGAAGTGAAAATGAGCTGGAATCATATTGGATGGCCCAGATGACGCTACTGGGCCTAATTCAGATAGGGTGTAACGGGCCTTGGGTTAGCGGGCTGTAAATGGGCTATATTCGAACAGGCCGTTAACAGGCTTTCCATGGGCCGACCCGCCAGCTTTTGACCAAGTCAAATGGGCCGGCCTTTTCACAGGAATGGGCCTCTGTTGGGCCGTGCCATGTGTCGACGTATCATAGGCGCCTTCCGTCCAATGAGTGGTTGACATCTATCCCAACGATGAGCCGACACGTGTTTCCTCCAGCCAATGATGATTTTACATGTGGAAAATCCCGATTGGTCGGGGATGTTAACGGGTTATCGGATCCAAAACCCGACCTGATAGCTTAACGGCATTCCGTTACGGTGGATGCCACATGTCGGTCACCCTTGACGAAAGCACTTCTATGACGCGCGATTTATCGTCATGGAAGTGGACACTTCCGTGATGATAATTTTGGTAATGTCATGGAACACTTCTACGACAGCACAGGTATGACTATCTTGATTCTGTCATAAATTTGTCATGGATGTACATGCATGACAAAAAAAGCGACCTACTGTGACAAACACGTATCATCACAGAAGTGTATTTTTTGTAGTGATATATACTAATAAGGACATGATTGCACAACCAAATTAAACATCCAATTACATAGGTGGCTATTACACACATGATATTTCCACACACCAAAGTAAACTATTACATGCATAATTAACTAGGATAAATGATCATTTATCATCATGTACTTCTTCTTGTGAAACTTGCCTCCACTGCTCTACTAGGATAAACGGAACATTATTCTTTACTGTGAATAGTGCTTTGTTGGGCACACAAGTATATGGATCATAGCCTTGGGAGAGCAATGTGCCCGCACGCACCGTGCTAGCTCGATATTCCTTCTATGCTAAGTTTCCATTAATTGATGGTGTTTTATGAACACGCCACTGTTTCCCGCCACTTCCTCACAGGTTTCCAGCCGCCATCCAGCGATATTGCGCATAAACCTAGGCGGCGCACGATGAACCGAGGTAACAAATGCAGCCTATAGCACATCCACCTTTCCAAGCATGCTAACCCATCAAAGCGCCGCCTCTGCCGTCAACCTCCTCGACGATGAAAATGAGAAGGCGCACGGCCTGTCGAGGCCAAGGCGCTCCCCAACAACGCGATGGACGATGACGTGCTGCGCGTCATCGCCAGGGTTGAGCAGACCCTTGGCGCACAGCGCTTCGGCGCCGCAAATCAAGATAGGCATGTCAACGCCGAGAGGCTGCAGCTCGCCGCACAACTTGATCAATGGTACGCCGCAGAGCAAGCCAGGCATGTCCGCGCCGATAGGCTGCGGCTCACTGCACAGCAAGACCATTGGAGCACCGCAGAGCGAGAGGCGCGGCATGTCGCACAGCAAGAGCAGATCCATCGATGCTTGCCTGCTTTTGACAGGGAGTCGCAGCTGGGTACACGTCCCGTCATTACACACTACAAAAAAAGACACATTCGTGACATTTTGGGCCGAACGAAAAAAATTTCTGTCATACTTATGACACTTCTATGACGATAATTGTGACAAAACCTGGTATCATCATAGATGTGGTGGGGTCCTACTTCTATGAAAAAAATCATGACAGAAAATGAGCTTTTCGTCCTGGGCGGGCCAGAGACGCAGCTGCATGACATTCTTTGGGCCGTCCATGATGGAAAAAACCGTGGTAGAAGCGAGGGCGAGGAAAATATCGGGGTGTTCCCGGTTACGGTGGGTGGTCGGGGCCGAGTGATGCGCGTTTCTCTCGTACACGCATGCACGTGGGTGTGAGGCGTTGGGCTCTAACTGAACCTGAGCGAGGCATTGGGCTCTAACTGAACCCGAGCGATTGCACTGCAGGCTACGCGTTACTGAACCTGAGCGATCAATCGATGGATGTTAACTGAACCCGATAGAGCGATTCCTTCGCTACTGCTGCTAACTGAAGCCGATCGATGCTGCCTCTGGATGAACAGTGAGCGTTGTTGGGGGGGGGGGTTTGGATGAACAGTTCCCGGTGGGGGTGGATGAACAGGACCCCGTGGTGTTGCCTCTGGATGAACAGGACCCTGATTGATCGAGCCGGTTGGGGTTGGATGAACAGGACCCCGTGGAGGGCAGGATGAACAGGACCACCCCGTAGAGGGCTGGATGAACCGTAGACGGTGGAGGGCTGGATGAACAGTAGCTGATAACCCATAAGTATAGGGGATCGCAACAGTTTTCGAGGGTAGAGTATTCAACCCAAATTTATTGATTCGACACAAGGGGAGCCAAAGAATATTCCCAAGTATTAGCACCTGAGTTGTCAATTCAACCACACCTGGAAACTTAATATCTGCAGCAAAGTGTTTAGTAGCAAAGTAATATGATAGTAGTGGTAATGGTAGCAAAAGGTAACGGTATCAAAAGTAATATTTTTCGTGTTTTATAGTGATGATAACAATACCAACGGAAAAGTAAATAAGCGAAGAACAATATATGGAAAGCTCGTAGGCAATGGATCGGTGATAGAGAATTATGTCGGATGCGGTTAATCATGTAACAGTCATAACCTAGGGTGACATAGAACTAGCTCCAGTTCATCAATGTAATGTAGGCATGTATTCCGAATATAGTCATACGTGCTTATGGAAAAGAACTTGCATGACATCTTTCGTCCTACCCTCTCGTGGAAGCGGGGTCCTATTGGAAACTAAGGGATATTAAGGCCTCCTTTTAATAGAGTACCGGACCAAAGCATTAACACATAGTGAATACATGAACTCCTCAAACTACGGTCATCACCAGGAGTGGTCCCGATTGTTGTCACTTCGGGGTTGCCGGATCATAAGACATATTAGGTGACTATAGACTTGCAAGATAGGATCAAGAACTCTCATATATTGATGAAAACATAATAGGTATAGATCTAAAATCATGACACTCGGGCCCTAGTGACAAGCATTAAGCATAGCAAAGTCATAGCAACATCAATCTCAGAACATAGTGGATACTAGGGATCAAACCCTAACAAAACTAACTCGATTACATGGTAAACTCATCCAACCCATCACCGTCCAGCAAGCCTATGATGGAATTACTCACGCACGGTGGTGAGCATCATGAAATTGGTGATGGAGGATGGTTGATGATGACGATGGCGACGAATTCCCCTCTCTGGAGCCCCGAACGGACTCCAGATCAGCCCTCCCGAGAGAGTTTAGGGCTTGGCGGCGGCTCCGTATCGTAAAACGCGATGAATCCTTCTCCCTATTTTTTTCTCCCCGAAAGTGAATATATGGAGTCAGGGTTGAGGTCAGTGGAGCGTCAGGGGGCCCACGAGGCAGGGGGGCGCGCCCCCACCCTCGTGGACAGGTGGAGGCCCCCCTGACGTGGTTCTTCCTTCTAGTATTTTTTATATATTCCAAAATAATTCTCTGTTGATTTTCAGGTCATTCCGAGAACTTTTATTTCTGCACAAAAATAACACCATGGCAATTCTGCTGAAAACAACATCAGTCCGGGTTAGTTCCATTCAAATCATGCAAGTTAGAGTCCAAAACAAGGGCAAACGTGTTTGGAAAAGTAGATACGACGGAGACGTATCAACTCCACCAAGCTTCAACCTTTGCTTGTCCTCAAGCAATTTAGTTGATAAACTGAAAGTGATAAAGAAAAAACTTTTACAAACTCTGTTTGCTCTTGTTGTTGTAAATATGTAAAGCCAACATTCAAGTTTTCAGCAAAGATTATGAACTAACCATATTCACAATAACATTTAGGTCTCATGTTTACTCATATCAATGACATAATCAACTAGCGAGCAATAATAATAAATCTCGGATGACAACACTTTCTCAAAACAATCATGAAATGATATAACAGGATGGTATCTCGCTAGCCCTTTCTGAGACCGCAAAACATAAATGCAGAGCACCTTTAAAGATCAAGGACTGACTAGACATTGTAATTCATGGTAAAAGAGATCCAGTCAAGTCATACTCAATGTAAACTAACAGTAATGAATGCAAATGACAGAAGTGCTCTCCAACTGGTGCTTTTTAATAAGAGGATGATGACTCAACATAAAAGTAAATAGATAGGCCCTCCGCAGAGGGAAGCAGGGATTTGTAGAGGTCCCAGAGCTCGGTTTTGAAATAGATATGAATAATATTTTGAGCGGTATACTTTCATTGTCAACATAACAACCAAGAGATGGCGATATCTTCCATGCTACACACATTATAGGCGGTTCCCAAACAGAATGGTAAAGTTTATACTCCCCCTCCACCAACAAGCATCAATCCATGGCTTGCTCGAAACAACGAGTGCCTCCAACTAACAACAGTCCCGGGGGAGTTTTGTTTGCAATTATTTTTGATTTGATTTGCATAAAGCATGGGACTGGGCTGTCACATCCCTAGCTTCTCGTAATGCTCTAGGCTAGCTTCATGTGTGCATCATGTCTATATTCCGAAAGTTGAAATGAGGAAATTGAAAGCCTCGGAAATCATTTTAATAAAGGGGCAAGAAACCCTAAAATTGCAATCAGTAAATCCAAAATGCCCTAGAAATAGCTCTGACAATTTTGGCAAGAGTTATAAATCAAACCAAAATTTTGGGACATTTCTAAGGAATTATTTGGGCTCTGATTTTAAATCAATATTTTATTTGAATTTGGAGTTATATTCATAATATATAATGAATATATTTTCAAATGCCCTGAGATATTTTATGTTTATGAGGAGTAGACCTTAAGTGACATAAAATTATCCAGGGGAGTTTTGGCACTGTTTTCAAATTTGTTTGAATTTGAATTCAGTGGCAATTAAATAGAAAACAGAACAGAAATATAAAAAAAAGAGAAAAGCCCAGCCACTTACCTGGCGCCCTACCTGTGCCGGCCTGCTGCAGAAACCGGCCCAGCCCATCTCCACTCCCCCCCCTGTCGTCTTCCTCCTCGCCAGAAGGACCGAGGCGTGGCGCGCGCCCGAGAGCCCCGGCCACCTCCTGCTTCGCGCTGGAGGCCGCCCTTCGTCCTAATCCGCGCCACGGAGACGCCCAGCACCTTCCCCCTCACTCCCCCAAACCCTCCGGTGCCTCTCCCCTCTCCCACCGAGCTCATTCCCCTCCTCTGCTCTTCCTCCCTCTCATCACCGAACGCGCCTGTCGCCGCTGACTTGCACCACCGCGGCCATGGCCCCTCCCTCGTCCCCTTGAGCAGCCCAGGAGCTCCGCCTCGACCCCCTCTTCCTCCCCACCAAGCCAAGCCCCTCAGGAAGCTCTGCATCGCCTCCACGCCGTCGTCTTCATCCTCGACCGCCGCCGATGGTCGCCGCTCGATTCGCAGCAACGAGGACGCCCCCAAGCTCACCAACCCCTTCGTTCGATCCGCTGTGAGCTGCTGCGTCGATCCCCTCCCTCCCCTGGCACTTTTCTCCCGCTAACGCCAATATCCACCGGAGCCGAGAGCTCTTCGCCGCCGGCCATGTCGCCGCCGTAGCCACCGTTGCCTAGAGCTGCAACCGAGCACGCGGCCGTGCTCAGTGCAACCCCAGGAGGTCGTAACACCCCTCTTTGCCTCCTGTCGTGCTCCCTAACCCCGAAACCCAGTTCACCCGAACGCCGGCGCCGCCGTGAGCTTCATTCCGGTGAGCTCCGGCCACCCCAGCTCGCCCCGGTTGCACCGTTGGATGCGCGGGATCGCCAGCTTTCCGTAGAGCCCAACGGCGCCTCGAATGGTTCCCTGTATCGCAATCCCGAGCCGCCCCGCCGTTTCTGTCGTCGCCGGCGACAAGTCGCCGGCAGGTTTGACCTGATCGACCTGGGGTTTGACCCCCCAGGGTCGCTGACTAGTGGGGCCAGGCCCTGCTAACTTTAGTTAAATATTAACTAAACCTAATTAGCCACTAACACTGACCAGTGGGCCCCGACCCCCCTAATCCTTTAATTAAGCAGATAACCCCCTGTTAACTAACTATGACACTGACATATGGGTCCCACAGGTCAGATTTGACCTGGACAACGCCCGTTGACTTGCTGACGTCACCGTGAAGTCATGCTGACGTAGTAATAGGTTTTCTGGATTTATTTTTATTCAGAAAATTCCAGAAAATTGTATAAACTTCTAAAAATCATAGAAATTCAACCGTAACTCCAAATTAAATAATTTATATATGAAAAATTATCAGAAAAATTCAAGGAATCCATCTGTACCATTTTCATGCATGTTAGAACAACTTATAGCTGCTGTTTAGCACAAATCAATTAAATGGCATTTGAATAATCACATATGGAGTTTGAATTTGAATCTTGTATTCAAACCAACTTCATTTAATCTGTTGCTAGTGCATTAGCCCAAAACACATTCATATTGCCATGTCATGAGCATGCATCATATTGTGCATTGCATTGATTGTGTTTCTTCTTGTTGCCGGTATTGTTCCCTCTCGGTAGACGTGTTCCGACGATGTGATCGTTGACACTGATGAAGACTCAATGTTATCTTCAGAAGTGCCAGGCAAGCAAAACCCCCTTGTTCATTCCGATAAAATCCCACTCTCTCGCTCCTGCTCTCTTTTACTGCATTAGGACAACACGATTCATCTGTTACTTGCTGCGGTAGCTGAACCCCTTTATCCTTTGCATGACCTGTCATTGCCACAGTAAATAGATGAAACCCACTAGCATGAGTAGGAGTTGTTTGAGCCCTGTTGTGCCTACTCATTCATGCTTGTTTGTCATGCCTGCTACTGCTTAGAGTTGTGTCAGGTCTGATTCATCGGGGATGAATCAGAGGTGTGTGAACATGTCCTACTGTGTGTGAGCTAAGTGTGTGAATACGATTTGGTAAAGGTAGCGGTGAGAGGCCATGTAGGAGTACATGGTGGGTTGTCTCATTGCAGCCGTCCTCAGGAACTGAGTTCTGTGTTTGTGATCCATGATTCAGCTACTACCACGCATTGGGCCCGAAACCAATGGACCCTCTCGGCTTCTTAATCACCCTTGTCCTCTGTCCAGGAGTTGCAAGTAGTTTCTGGTGTTTGTAGTATGCTGGAGGCCGTGCGCAGCGCTGACCATAGGGGTGGGCTGTGATGCGGTAGGCACGTGGCACGGTGTACCGGGCGCCCGTTTGGTGTCTCGGGAACCCTGTTCACATCGTTTGGGGCTGTGAGCGAAACTCCGGCCGGATCTCCTCATGGATGGAACCCGAATAGGCGATAAACCTGGACTAGAGACTTGAGTGTTTAGGCAGGCCGTGGCCGACACCCACGTTGGGCTTCCGCTTGAAGGTTGCCGAGTACATGTCGTGTAAACGGCGGTAAGTGGTGAGAGCGTGTGTGAAGAAGTACACCCCTGCAGGGTTAACATCATCTATTCGAATAGCCGTGTCCGCGGTAAAGGACTTCTGGGTTGCTTATATCAGTTCATAGACAAGTGAAAGTGGATACTCTAAAATACGCAAGATAAGCGTGAGTGCTATGGATGGCGTTCTCGTAGGGAGACGGGAGCGGATCCATAGTGGTGTATTGATATGGTGAATATGTGGACTCGTGTGCGCCACCTCAAAAGAGTTACTTGCAGTCGTAGTTCAGGATAGCCACCGAGTCAAAGCTGGCTTGCTGCAGTTAAACCCCACCATCCCCTTTGTTGATAATGATGCATATGTAGTTAGTTCTGATGTAAGTCTTGCTGGGTACATTTGTACTCACGTTTGCCTATTTTATGTTTTTGCAGAGAGACTTCGGTCTCGCTAGTAGTTCCGCGTGGACTTCGACGTTTAGCTTGTTACCTCAGCTACGATCTTGTGCCCTCGGCAGGATCTGGTAGATAGTCAGGCTTCTCAGCCTTTTTCATTTATAGATGTCTGTACTCAGACATGTTAAGCTTCCGCTTGTGCTTTGACTTGTATGCTCTGAATGTTGGGTCATGAGACCCCTGTTTGTAATATCTCGCTCCTCGGAGCCTATTGAATAAATACTTGAGTCGTAGAGTCATGTTGTGATGCCATGTTGTATTTGCACATATCGAGCATATTGTGTGTATGTTATTGAAATGCTTGGTATGTGTGGGATCTGACTATCTAGTTGTTTATCCTTAGTAGCCTCTCTTACCGGGAAATGTCTCCTAGTGTTTCCACTGAGCCATGGTAGCTTGCTACTGCTCCGGAACACTTAGGCTGGCCGGCATGTGTCCTTCTTCGTTCCTGTGTCTGTCCCTTCGGGGAAATGTCACGCGATGAATACCGGAGTCCTGTTAGCCCGCTACAGCCCGGTTCACCGGAGTCCTGCTAGCCCAGTGCTACAGCCTGGATTCACTCGCTGATGACCGACACGTTCGATGCTGGGTCATGGATGCCTGTCCCTGTAAGTTTGTGCCACTTTGGGTTTACGACTAGCCATGTCAGCCCGGGCTCCTTATCATATGGATGCTAGCGACACTATCATATACGTGTGCCAAAAGACGCAAACGGTCCCGGGCAAAGGTAAGGCGACACCCGTGGGAATACCGTGCGTGAGGCCGCAAAGTGATATGAGGTGTTACATGCTAGATCGATGTGGCATTGAGTCGGGGTCCTGACAGCGTTGGTATCAGAGCTTGACTGCCTGTAGGATTACCAAGCCAAACTGGTCCAAGTTGAGTCTAGAAATTCTTTAGTTATATAAGGGAATTGATTGTGGGATGGAACGTAAGGCTCTTTTTACTCCTTATACCTCATGGCCTTCTGATCTGAGTCATCATCTTCTCTTCTACGGGGATTAAGAACTAGGCTATCTCTTCTTTCTATTAGGATCACGTGTTACTAATCAGTAGACTTATAAGATTGTTGGATTTAAGTCTCAGTTCAGTTCCTACTACTTCCGTATGTTAATTGTTGATCTCGGAACCTTGGTATTGTGCTTCTGAGTGGCTATGCCACCATTTTTGTAGAATGTCTCAAATCTTTTGAGCATTTATAGCCGTTATGCTGTCCGAGTCATCCCAGGTCTCTAAACAGTCTGATGCATTTGCAAAATCCTTTTCCTCTGGTTTCAATGTCTTTTAGGCCAGGTTAATCACACAAATTGTTGAGTTGAGGTACTCTATTGCCTCGACCTTTATGTTGGAGTTATTATTATGACCCTAGGTGTCTCAGGGGATCATCTAGTAGTCTAGCCATGTTTTGTGTCCCAGTGTGATGATTCTGGCTTTTATTCTCGAAAGCATCCCGTGATGCCACTTAGTAGTAGGTATTCTACTCCTTGGGTTTTGAACCCGAGATTCACCCTACTTACTTCATGTTGATAGTAATTGCTAGCTCCCTTAGGTTATTAGTAACCTTTGCGATAGTCCTTGAAGTCCGTGGTATCTTCTTCTTCCAAATACCATGAACTACTTATGGCAGAAGTTCCTCGTTGAACTGAACGATCACAACCAGAGTGCTCTTGATGAGTTCTCCATGCTATATTGTGACTCTGCCAGTTCTACTTTTCTGCATGGGTTATTCGGAAGAAACTTGTTGAACTTGGTTCGACATACTAATCTATGCATCCAAAACTCAGAAAGTTATATGTTCCTTTGAGTTGTCCCTCTTTAGTTGTCTACTGACCTTCATCTATCAATTGATAGTCAAGAGTATGCGTGCGTTCGTTTATCGATGCCTATTACTCCTATGGCCCGTCAAGTCATTCTGTCCTGAATGACTTGGAGAAACAAACTCCAGTACCTCTTCCATATCCAGGATTGGGTCAAAGCAGTTGTATTCTGCAGATCAAATGCCAATCCAGCTTTTGGTTCTGTTCTACCTTGGAGTATTACCCCCTTTATGTCAGAATTGTCATGAGAACTGCACCAACTCTCATGAATTTTGACGTAGTGATACTTCTCACCATCATTAGTCATTCCTCGGTCCTAGTGTTGATGCAACCGGAATACCGACAAATGAATTGTGATGTGTGAAATCAATACTCCCAGCAACCTCGTTGCTTGGTAGTTAAAGGATAATAATTTCATTCTTAGCGTGTTGGTTTTTGAATCATCCTTCTAAGACTGATCGTGCTACCTAGTCCTTATTTCGGTGCACCCTTCGATTGATGAGTTAGGATCTTGTCAAGTCCTCACTCATTTGATCATATCGTCTTGCCTCAAAAGCAAGATTGTTCTCGAGCTTACTAACATATCGGTGGTTCGTGACTTTCCAAATATCTTCTTGGAAGTGTTACCGGGTTGTTTCCTGACTGTTATGTTGAACTCGTGATCAAGTTGGTTTCTTGTGAACCACCCTTTCTCCAAGAATCTGTGTTGGATATCCCTGAGCTAGTTGGTTAAGCTAGACAACAACTTGGAGAATTGGAAGATAAAAGCTTGCCTGACTTAGTTCGTTCCAAAGGGATATTCTTGTGTAGTGTGTGTTGAAGAAAGATGATATCTTCATCGATTGGTCCCTATGATCAGTTGCTGGACCTATTGTCTTATCAATCCTTTGATTTGAGTGTGGGCTATCGTCAAATCAAATCAGTACCAACGATGCTCGTAATGTTGTCTTACTCGTGGTTGATTCCTCGAGCGTACACCATTACATCTTTGGTCTGACCAATGCTATCACCGTGTTCACATGATGGTGGAAGTCCAGTGATATGGAAATTCCGATGAGTTGTTGTTGAGCCCATCAGTAGCATTTTGTCTCCCCCCATGAATCATGTTGAACATCAACCTAGTGTTGGAAACTTGTGTAAGCATTTCTTCGTGTTTCGTTCATGAAGCCTATGTTTGGATGAAAGTAGTGACTTCCTCTAATTCATGTGCATCTGATGTAAGTTGCCGCCATGAATTCGAGGAAGATTGTTTTGTTTCCTTTGGAATCATCCCAAATCAGTCATGCACACGTGCGAAGTATTCTGTAGTCTGGAGGCTTGCAACCTTCATTCTATATGTGTCCCTAGCACACTAAGCCACTGATTGACTTGTTCAAGGAAAACAAGTCTATGCTTGGGATCTAATCCATGGACTTGCGTAAAGACTTCGATATCCTCGATGATGGTTCCCTATCTGAACTCGGTAGTGTTTAATTATAAGACTACTACATGGCCATGCTTGTCTGGGACAACGTGTTCACATGTTTGTAGCAGAACCAGCTCATGTTTTGGAGCTTACTATCGTAGTTCATTCCCCGAGAATCTCGCAACGTCATCTCGTCGATTTGTGTTGCAAACTTTCGTTTTTCTTCCTAGACTCGATGAGTCTGGAATATCCTGACACCAACCAGATCTGAATCTCAGGCAGATATGATGGGTTGGAACATTTCCCAAGAACTATAATATTGGTCTCGCGATAACCGGTAAAGTGGATGTCGTGGCCAACACACCCAGCCGGAAGACCTCCCGTTGTAGTATCTTGATTTGAGGAAGTTGGCCACCTCCCCATAGGGATTTCGTAGGACTTACTCCCTAGTTGCCCCTAAGGATTTTTGAGATCCTGAAGTCCGACCTTTTACTTGATGTTCCAGATATCAAACCATTTCAATAAATGGGTTACACTAGCACATCAAGGAGAACATTAGAAGCGGAGTGCTAAATGTCTCTCGGTTGATCGTCCAGATTTGCCCCTTGGCCTCGCTAAGATGAAATCTGAGAAGGTGTTATCTTCTTTTGCATCCGCATCGTCCGTCAGTATTCATCATGGTAGCAAGTTGTGTGCCAGGATCCTTGACACGAATATTGGTAAAACCTTGATGATTGTGGAAATGCTCAAGTTCTTGAGAGCACGCACAAGCGCTACGTCTTATCATCGGCACTAACGGGGATTCCTCTCGGTTTCCTCGGCAATGCTATGACCTTTTCAAACAGTGAATTCACTCTCTATTGTTGGGTTCTTCCCCAGTTACCAGAATCATTCCCAGTATTTGCATTTTGTTCCCAGCTTGCACCGCCAATGTGCCATTCTACCACGGGTCTCTTCCATTTCCGGTGGTAAGCAAAATCATCCATTACGTTGTCTTCAACAAGGTAATCCACAACATCCAAGTCCGAGTATGCCATTCTACCGACCCCCTCCAAACGATCGGTCGAGAATTGTCTTAGGTTGGTTTAAAGAGTTTCAATGATCTTTGAATCAAAGGTAATTCTTTTTGCCACTTAAGGGGATATATCTACAAGTCACCTTCCCTAAGGTGCATCGTTATGGTATCATGGAAACTCAACTCCTCGCTACGTTGACAACCGTTTACCACCTTTTTAGGTGTGAAATTGTTGTCTACTTAGTGAGCCCTCGTCATCTGTCTCACTCCATTTCCTCAGATGTATGCTTCGTGTCTCAGCTCAAGAGATGTTGCTATGACTCACTTTGTGAGCTGATCCTAAGTTGATTCATCTTCGAGAAGATAGATTCTTCTAGGTTTTCCTTTCCTCTTCTCGTCATGTTAGCTGGAATTCTCGGAGCAAGACATCAAGACAAAGATGGTGATTGAATCAACGTTCATTTGAAGTGCAACCTGGATCGTGAAGATTATACTAGTTTGCGTTTCCCCTTCATCCTACCCTACGCTTGAATCTCGAGACGAGATTCTTGTTTAATGGGGGTGAGTTGTCACATCCCTAGCTTCTGGTAATGCTCTAGGCTAGCTTCATGTGTGCATCATGTCTATATTCCAAAAGTTGAAATGAGGAAATTGAAAGCCTCAGAAATCATTTTAATAAAGGGGCAAGAAACCCTAAAATTGCAATCAGTAAATCCAAAATGACCTAGAAATAGCTCTGACAATTTTGGCAAGAGTTATAAATCAAACCAAAATTTTGGGACATTTCTAAGGAATTATTTGGGCTCTGATTTTAAATCAATATTTTATTTGAATTTGGAGTTATATTCATAATATATAATGAATATATTTTCAAATGCCCTGAGATATTTTATGTTTATGAGGAGTAGACCTTAAGTGACATAAAATTATCCAGGGGAGTTTTGGCACTGTTTTCAAATTTGTTTGAATTTGAATTCAGTGGCAATTAAATAGAAAACAGAACAGAAATATATAAAAAAAGAGAAAGCCCAGCCACTTACCTGGCGCCCTACCTGTGCGGCCTGCTGCAGAAACCGGCCCAGCCCATCTCCACTCCCCCCCTGTCGTCTTCCTCCTCGCCAGAAGGACCGAGGCGTGGCGCGCGCCCGAGAGCCCCGGCCACCTCCTGCTTCGCGCTGGAGGCCGCCCTTCGTCCTAATCCGCGCCACGGAGACGCCCAGCACCTTCCCCCTCACTCCCCCAAACCCTCTGGTGCCTCTCCCCTCTCCCACCGAGCTCATTCCCCTCCTCTGCTCTTCCTCCCTCTCATCACCGAACGCGCCTGCCGCCGCTGACTTGCACCACCGCGGCCATGGCCCCTCCCTCGTCCCCTTGAGCAGCCCAGGAGCTCCGCCTCGACCCCCTCTTCCTCCCCACCAAGCCAAGCCCCTCAGGAAGCTCTGCATCGCCTCCACGCCGTCGTCTTCATCCTCGACCGCCGCCGATGGTCGCCGCTCGATTCGCAGCAACGAGGACGCCCCCAAGCTCACCAACCCCTTCGTTCGATCCGCTGTGAGCTGCTGCGTCGATCCCCTCCCTCCCCTGGCACTTTTTCTCCCGCTAACGCCAATATCCACCGGAGCCGAGAGCTCTTCGCCGCCGGCCATGTCGCCGCCGTAGCCACCGTTGCCTAGAGCTGCAACCGAGCACGCGGCCGTGCTCAGTGCAACCCCAGGAGGTCGTAACACCCCTCTTTGCCTCCTGTCGTGCTCCCTAACCCCGAAACCCAGTTCACCCGAACGCCGGCGCCGCCGTGAGCTTCATTCCGGTGAGCTCCGGCCACCCCAGCTCGCCCCGGTTGCACCGTTGGATGCGCGGGATCGCCAGCTTTCCGTAGAGCCCAACGGCGCCTCGAATGGTTCCCTGTATCGCAATCCCGAGCCGCCCCGCCGTTTCTGTCGTCGCCGGCGACAAGTCGCCGGCAGGTTCGACCTGATCGACCTGGGGTTTGACCCCCCAGGGTCGCTGACTAGTGGGGCCAGGCCCTGCTAACTTTAGTTAAATATTAACTAAACCTAATTAGCCACTAACACTGACCAGTGGGCCCCGACCCCCCCCTAATCCTTTAATTAAGCAGATAACCCCCTGTTAACTAACTGTGACACTGACATATGGGTCCCACGGGTCAGATTTGACCTGGACAACGCCCGTTGACTTGCTGACGTCACCGTGAAGTCATGCTGACGTAGTAATAGGTTTTCTGGATTTATTTTTATTCAGAAAATTCCAGAAAATGTTCAAAACTTCAAAAATTCATAGTAATTCAACCGTAACTCCAAATTAAATAATTTATATATGAAAAATTATCAGAAAAATTCAAGGAATCCATCTGTACCATTTTCATGCATGTTAGAACAACTTATAGCTGCTGTATAGCACAAATCAATTAATTGGCATTTGAATAATCACATATGGAGTTTGAATTTGAATCTTGTATTCAAACCAACCCCATTTAACTTGTTGCTAGATGCATTAGCCCAAAACACATTCATTTTGCCATGTCATGATCATGCATCATATTGTGCATTGCATTGATTGTGTTCCCTTCTGTGTTGCCGGTATTTGTCCCCTCTCGATAGACGTGATACCGATGATGTGATCGTTGACACTGATGAAGACTCAATGTTATCTTCAGAAGTGCCAGGCAAGCAAAACCCCCTTGTTCATTCCAATAAAATCCCACTCTCTCGCTCCTGCTCTCTTTTACTGCATTAGGACAACACCGATTCATCTGTTACTTGCTGCGGTAGCTGAACCCCTTTATCCTTTGCATGACTTGTCATTGCCACAGTAAATAGATGAAACCCACTAGCATGAGTAGGAGTTGTTTGAGCCATGTTGTGCCTACTCATTCATGCTTGTTTGTCATGCCTGCTACTGCTTAGAGTTGTGTCAGGTATGATTCATCGGGGATGAATCAGAGGTGTGTGAACATGTCCTACTGTGTGTGAGCTAAGTGTGTGAATACGATTTGGTAAAGGTAGCGGTGAGAGGCCATGTAGGAGTACATGGTGGGTTGTCTCATTGCAGCCGTCCTCAGGAACTGAGTTCTGTGTTTGTGATCCATGATTCAGCTACTACCACGCATTGGGCCCGAAACCAATGGACCCTCTCGGCTTCTCAATCACCCTTGTCCTCTGTCCAGGAGTTGCAAGTAGTTTCTGGTGTTTGTAGTATGCTGGAGGCCGTGCGCAGCGCTGACCATAGGGGTGGGCTGTGATGCGGTAGGCACGTGGCACGGTGTACCGGGCGCCCGTTTGGTGTCTCGGGAACCCTGTTCACATCATTTGGGGTTGTGAGCGAAACTCCGGCCGGATATCCTCATGGATGGAACCCGAATAGGCGATAAACCTGGACTAGAGACTTGAGTGTTTAGGCAGGCCGTGGCCGACACCCACGTTGGGCTTCCGCTTGAAGGTTGCCGAGTACATGTCGTGTAAACGGCGGTAAGTGGTGAGAGCGTGTGTGAAGAAGTACACCCCTGCAGGGTTAACATCATCTATTCGAATAGCCGTGTCCGTGGTAAAGGACTTCTGGGTTGCTTATATCAGTTCATAGACAAGTGAAAGTGGATACTCTAAAATACGCAAGATAAGCGTGAGTGCTATGGATGGCGTTCTCGTAGGGAGACGGGAGCGGATCCATAGTGGTGTATTGATATGGTGAATATGTGGACTCGTGTGCGCCACCTCAAAAGAGTTACTTGCAGTCGTAGTTCAGGATAGCCACCGAGTCAAAGCTGGCTTGCTGCAGTTAAACCCCACCATCCCCTTTGTTGATAATGATGCATATGTAGTTAGTTCTGATGTAAGTCTTGCTGGGTACATTTGTACTCACGTTTGCCTATTTTATGTTTTTGCAGAGAGACTTCGGTCTCGCTAGTAGTTCCGCGTGGACTTCGACGTTTAGCTTGTTACCTCAGCTACGATCTTGTGCCCTCGGCAGGATCTGGTAGATAGTCAGGCTTCTCAGCCTTTTTCATTTATAGATGTCTGTACTCAGACATGTTAAGCTTCCGCATGTGCTTTGACTTGTATGCTCTGAATGTTGGGTCATGAGACCCCTGTTTGTAATATCTCGCTCCTCGGAGCCTATTGAATAAATACTTGAGTCGTAGAGTCATGTTGTGATGCCATGTTGTATTTGCACATATCGAGCATATTGTGTGTATGTTATTGAAATGCTTGGTATGTGTGGGATCTGGCTATCTAGTTGTTTATCCTTAGTAGCCTCTCTTACCGGGAAATGTCTCCTAGTGTTTCCACTGAGCCATGGTAGCTTGCTACTGCTCCGGAACACTTAGGCTGGCCGGCATGTGTCCTTCTTCGTTCCTGTGTCTGTCCCTTCGGGGAAATGTCACGCGATGAATACCGGAGTCCTGTTAGCCCGCTACAGCCCGGTTCACCAGAGTCCTGCTAGCCCAGTGCTACAGCCTGGATTCACTCGCTGATGACCGACACGTTCGATGCTGGGTCATGGATGCCTGTCCCTGTAAGTTAGTGCCACTTTGGGTTTACGACTAGCCATGTCAGCCCGGGCTCCTTATCATATGGATGCTAGCGACACTATCATATACGTGTGCCAAAAGACGCAAACGGTCCCGGGCAAAGGTAAGGCGACACCCGTGGGAATACCGTGCGTGAGGCCGCAAAGTGATATGAGGTGTTACATGCTAGATCGATGTGGCATTGAGTCGGGGTCCTGACATGGGCATCCCGGTGACCAACCATTTTCTCGTGAGTGAGGAGCGGAGTCCACTCCTCTTGAGAATAACCCGCCTAACATGGAAGATATGGACATCCCTAGTTGTTACATGAGCTATTCGAGCATACAAAACAGAATGTTTATTTGAAGGTTTAGAGTTTGGCACATACAAATTTACTTGGAACGGCAGGTAGATACCGTATATAGGTAGGTATGGTGGAATCATATGGAACAACTTTGGGGTTTATGGAATTGGATGCACAAGCAGTGTTCCCGCTTAGTACAGGTGAAGGCTAGCAAAAGACTGGGAAGCGACCAGCTAGAGAGCGACAACAGTCATGAACATGCATTAAAATTAATCAACACCGAATGCAAGCATGGGTATGATATAATGCACCACGAGCATAAATATCGTAGAGGCTATGTTGATTTTGTTTCAACTACATGCATGAACATGTGCCAAGTCAAGCCACTCGAATCGTTCAAAAGAGGATACCACCCTATCATACCACATCACAACTATTTTAATAGCATGTTTGCATGCAAGGTAAACCATTATAAGCTCCTAGCTAATTAAGAATGGCATAAGCAACTATAATCTCTAATTGTCATTGCAAACATGTTTATTCATAATAGGCTGAATCAGGAACAATGAACTAATCATATTTACAAAAACAAGAGAGGTCGAGTTCATACCAGCTTTTCTCATCTCAATAAGTTCATCATATAAACATCATTATTGCCTTTCACTTGCACGTCCGAATAGTGTGGATAATAATAATAGTGCATGTGCATTGGACTAAGCTGGAACCTGCAAGCATTCAATTCAAGAGAGAAGACAAGGTAACATGGGCTCTTTCTTAGATCAACAATAATGCATATGAGAGCCACTCAACATTTTAATTATGGTCTTCTCCTCTCGACCCCCAAAGAATAAGAGAAGAAATAAAACTATTTACACGGGAAAGCTCCCAACAAGAAAAAGAAGAACGAGAAATCTTTTGGGGTTTTCTTTTTAATTACTACTACAAGCATGTAAAGTAAAATAATTAAAAGCTACAACTAATTTTGTTTTTGTTTTTCTTAAGGTTTATCAAACACACAAGAATAAAGCATAAAAAGGAAAATAAACTGGCATGGATGATACAATGAAAAAGTATGAGCACCGACACCTAGCATGAGTGTGTGAACGTGAATGTAATGTCGGTGAGAGATACGTACTCCCCCAAGCTTAGGATTTTGTCCTAAGTTGGTCTATGGCCACAACTGGCCTGGTGGATATCCAAAGTAATAGTTGGGGTCGTACTGTGAAGAAGCCTCGGATTGCCACTGGTTGGCAATCACCTCCGGATCCCACCGGTAACCAGACTGTCGTGGAGGATCAAATTGTGGTTTCGGCTCTAGCTCTGTAGCTGATGTAGGGTTCCGGTAGGCGTGAATGGCCTCCAACGAAACAAGGTACTTGCCTGCAGATAAATCAAACAAGGAAGGAGCAGGCAAGGTAATAGTCTCAGGATGATTTTTATCAAATATTAATATGTACTTAAGCACCTTTTCCTTATTCTTAACAATAAAATCATGTGCTACCATACTCTTATAATCTAGATAAATAGGAGGCAGCAATTTTTCTTCTTTCTCATAATGCCTAATAGGTATGTTAAAGTGTGCAGCGAGGCAGGAGGCGAAGATGCATCCAAGGACAGGGCCCTTAGTACAGTTAAGATTTAACAGCTTTGCAATAATAGCGCCCATACTAAATGTGTCATCACGAAATAAGGCATGGCACAAAATAACAATATCAGGGGCACTCAGGTTTCCACAGTTTTCGCGCCCAATTAAGCATCTACTAGCAAATACAGCAAAGTAACGCAGAACAGGAAAGTGTATGCTAGTAATTCGTGCGTCAAAAACCTTCCTTGTTTCCCCTACAACAATGGTATCAATAAACCCATCCACATCGTCACGATGTGGTTCCTCTACAATGCCCTCGAAAGGGATCAAACAAACCCGACAAAAATCACGAAGTGACATCTCCTTATGCTCATCATATAAATAAAATTCCACAGTAGTTGGTGAGCTCCGCATGGAAATGAAAGTTTTGCACAAAGATATTGGTGAGTAAGAGATACTGTTCGCGTTGGTCGTGGAGGAAGGCAGTGAGGCCTGCATTCTCAGCCAATTCATAGAAATCATCATAAATCCCGGCTGCTCTCAAGAAATCATCACAAGGCCATTCACATGGCCGAACCTCCATGGTGCGAGGAAGATTATATTTGGGCCTCTTATCCTCCTCACTTTGCTTATCCTTCGAGCTTCGGCTCGATGAGCTCCTCAAAAATCTCTTCATCTTTTTCTGAAATTTTTTGAGATTTTTAGTAACTTTAAAATAGAAGTGAACCAAACTCAACAATATTGATAGAAACTACTCCTACAAGTGCCTAGAGACAATATCATGCATCAAAACTACTTTTGACCACATAAATTTGACATGCAAGCTCAAGAACAAGGTCACCTAAGTAGCAAAAATATGCAATGAATAAAGCACTAGAACAAAAACTAATTGAACCATTGGAGGAGTCACATACCAAGGAACAATCCCCCAAAGTAGTTTTTTGAATGGAGCTTTGAGCAAGGAGATCGAAAATGGCAGCAAAATGAGCTTAGACTCGGGTTTGAGCTGGTTAGTGATGTTTGTGGGAGGAATAAGGAGTGCGAGCTAGTTGGAATAAGTGGAGGGGAGCCACCGTGGGCCCACGAGGAAGGGGCGCGCGCCCAGGGGGTAGGGCGCGCCCTCCACCCTCGTGGCCAGGTGCTTGCTCCCCCTGTTGTGTTCTTAGTGCCAGATATTCTCAAATATTTCAGAAAAAATCATATTTAAATTTCAGGGCATTTGGAGAACTTTTATTTTCGGGGTATCTTTCATTGCATTCATAATTCACAAAACAGACAGAATATACTATTTTTGCTTTATTTCAACTAAATAACATAAAGTAAAAAGAGGGTACAGAGAAGTGTGTTTTCTAAATTCATCCATCTCATGCTCATCAAAAGGAATTCACTAACAAGGTTGATCAGGTCTTGTTAACAAACTCATTCCGAATAACATGGAACCGGAGAATTTTCGAATAACACTAGGTTACCTCAACTGGGATATGCACATCCCCAACAATAAGAATATCATATTTCTTCTTGATAGTAGGAAGAGGAAATTCAAAACCTCCAAAAATAATCGATGGAATTTTTCGAATAGAGTTTATACTATGAACTTGAGGTTGTTTCCTCGAAAAGTGTACTGTATGCTCATTGCCATTAACATGAAAAGTGACATTGCCTTTGGTGCAATCAATAACAGCCCCTGCAGTATTCAAAAAGGGTCTTCCAAGAATAATAGACATACTATCGTCCTCGGGAATATCAAGAATAACAAAGTCCGTTAAAATAGTAACATTTGCAACCACAACAGGCACATCCTCACAAATACCGACAGGTATAGCAGTTGATTTATCAGCCATTTGCAAAGATATTTCAGTAGGTGTCAACTTATTCAAATCAAGTCTACGATATAAAGAGAGAGGCATAACACTAACACTGGCTCCAAGATCACATAAAGCAGTTTTAACATAGTTTCTTTTAATGGAGCATGGTATAGTTGGTACTCCTGGATCTCCAAGTTTCTTTGGTATTCCACCCTTAAAAGTATAATTAGCAAGCATGGTGAAAATTTCAGCTTCCGGTATCTTTCTTTTATTTGTAACAATTTCTTTCATATACTTAGCATAAGGATTCATTTTAAGCATATCAGTCAAACGCATACGCAAAAAGATGGGTCTAATCATTTCAGCAAAGTGCTCAAAATCCTCATCATCCTTTTTCTTGGATGGTTTAGGAGGAAAAGGCATGGGTTTCTGAACCCATGGTTCTCTTTCTTTACCTTGCTTCCTAGCAACAAAGTCTCTCTTATCATAATGTCGATTCTTTGATTGTGGGTTATCAAGATCAACAGCAGGTTCAATCTCTACTTCATTGTCATTACTAGGTGGAGCATAAACATGAACATCATTATTAACATTACCACTAGGTTCATGCTCATTGCCAGATTGTGTTTCAACATCAGAAATAGAGATATCATTAGGATTCTCAGGTGTGTCAATAACAGGTTCACTAGAAGCATGCAAAGTCCTATCATTTTTCTTTTTCTTCCTTTTAGAAGGACTAGGTGTGTCAATATTATTTATCTGAGAATCTTGCTCAATTCTCTTAGGATACAAAGGTTCCTGAGTCATTTTATCACCTCTAGTCATAACTCTAACAACATTATCATTCTTTTTACTATTCAATTCATTGAGCAAATCATTCTGAGCTTTAAGTACTTGTTCTACTTGAGTGGTAACCATAGAAGCATGTTTACTAATAAGTTTAAGTTCACCTTTAATATTAGCCATATAATCACCCAAGTGTTCAAGCATATCAGCATTGCGTTTTAATTCCCTACCAAAATAAGCATTCAAGTTTTCTTGTTTGACCATAAAGTCATCAAACTCATCCAAGCATGGGCTAGCAAACTTAGTAAATGGGATTTCAGCTTTATCATATCTATAGAGAGAATTTACCTTTACTACCTGTGTCGGGTTATCAATACCATGTATTTCTTCAACATGCGGTAAATTAAGACCATGTGTTTCTTCAATAGGGTGTAAATTCTTAACATCTTCAGCTTTAATGCCTTTTTCTTTCATAGATTTCTCTGCCTCTTGCATATCTTCAGGACTGAGAAATAGAATACCCCTTTTCTTCGGAGTTGGCTTAGGAGTTGGTTCAAGAATTGGATCAGGAAGTGTCCAATTATTTTCATTAGTCAACATATTATTCAATAAAATTTTAGCTTCATCTGGTGTTCTTTCCCTGAAAACACAACCAGCACAACTATCCAGGTGGTCTCTGGAAGCATCAGTTAGTCCATTATAAAAGATATCAAGTATTTCATTTTTCTTAAGAGGATGATCAGGCAAAGCATTAAGTAATTGGAGAAGCCTCCCCCAAGCTTGTGGGAGACTCTCTTCTTCAATTTGCACAAAATTATATATTTCCCTTAAAGCAGCTTGTTTCTTATGAGCGGGGAAATATTTAGCAGAGAAGTAATAAATCATATCCTGGGGACTACGCACACAACCAGGATCAAGAGAATTAAACCATATCTTAGCATCACCCTTTAATGATAACGGAAATAATTTAAGGATATAATAATAGCGAGTTTTCTCATCATTAGTGAATAGGGTGGCTATATCATTAAATTTAGTAAGATGTGCCACAATAGTTTGAGATTCATAGCTATAGAAAGGATTAGATTCAACTAAAGTAATTATCTCAGGATCAACAGAGAAATCATAATCTTTATCAATAACAAAGATAGGTGAAGTAGCATAAGAAGGATCATATTTCATTCTAGCATTCAGAGTTTTATGTTTCAGCTTAGCTAATAATTTCTTAAGACCACTCCTATCATTGCAAGCAAGAAAATATCTAGCAGTTTCTTCATCCATAACATAGCCCTCAGGCACAACAGGTAATTCATATCTAGGGGGAGAGTCTTCATCATCACTTTCATCAATATTATCAGTTTCAATAATTTCATTCTCTCTAGCCCTAGCAAGTTGTTCATCAAGAAATTCACCAAATGGCACAGTAGTATCAAGCGTAGAAGTAGTTTCATCATAAGTATAATGCGTAGCAGAAGTGGCATCATCAATAACATGCGACATATCAGAATTAATAGCAGAAGCAGGTTTAGGTGTCGCAAGTTTACTCAAAACAGAAGGTGAATCAAGTGCAGAACTAGATGGCAGTTCCTTACCTCCCCTCGTAGTTGAGGGATAAATCTTGGTTCTTGGATCTTTCAAGTTCTTCATAATGATAAGAAGATATAAATCCCAAGTGACTCAAAGAATAGAGCTATGCTTCCCGACAACGGCGCCAGAAAATAGTCTTGATAACCCACAAGTATAGGGGATTGCAACAGTTTTCGAGGGTAGAGTATTCAACCCAAATTTATTGATTCGACACAAGGGGAGCCAAAGAATATTCCCAAGTATTAGCAGCTGAGTTGTCAATTCAACCACACCTAGAAACTTAATATCTGTAGCAAAGTGTTTAGTAGCAAAGTAATATGATAGTAGTGGCAACGGTAGCAAAAGGTAACGGTAGCAAAAGTAATATTTTTGGTGTTTTATAGCGATGATAACAATAGCAACGGAAAAGTAAATAAGCGAAGAACAATATATGGAAAGCTCGTAGGCAATGGATCGGTGATAGAGAATTATGCCGGATGCGGTTCATCATGTAATAGTCATAACCTAGGGTGCCATAGAACTAGCTCCAGTTCATCAATGTAATGTAGGCATGTATTCCGAATATAGTCATACATGCTTATGGAAAAGAACTTGCATGACATCTTTTGTCCTACCCTCCCGTGGCAGCGGGGTCCTATTGGAAACTAAGGGGTATTAAGGCCTCCTTTTAATAGAGTACCAGACCAAAGCATTAACACATAGTGAATACATGAACTTGCCAATCTACGGTCATCACCAGGAGTGGTCCCGATTATTGTCACTTCGGGGTTGCCGGATCATAACACATAGTAGGTGACTATAGACTTGCTAGATAGGATCAAGAACTATCATATATTGATGAAAACATAATAGGTTCATATCTGAAATCATGGCACTCGGGCCCTAGTGACAAGCATTAAGCATAGCAAAGTCATAGCAACATCAATCTCAGAACATAGTGGATACTAGGGATCAAACCCTAACAAAACTAACTTAATTACATGGTAAATCTCATCCAACCCATCACCGTCCAGCAAGCCTACGATGGAATTACTCACGCACGGCGGTGAACATCATGAAATTGGTTGTGGAGGATGGTTGATGATGACGATGGCGACGGATTCCCCTCTGCGGAGCCCCGAACGGACTCCAGATCAGCCCTCCCGAGAGAGTTTAGGGCTTGGCGGCGGCTCCGTATCATAAAAAGCGATGAATCATTCTCCCTGGTTTTTTCTCCCTGAAAGTGAATATATGGAGTCAGGGTTGAGGTCGGTGGAGCGTTAGGGGGCCCACGAGGTAGGGGGCGCGCCCAGGGGGTAGGGCACGCCCCCACGCTCGTGGACAGGTGGAGGCCCCCCTGACGTGGTTCTTCCTTCTAGTATTTTTTATATATTCCAAAATAATTCTTCGTTGATTTTTAGGTCATTCCGAGAACTTTTATTTCTGCACAAAAATAACACCATGGCAATTCTGCTGAAAACAACATCAGTCCGGGTTAGTTCCATTCAAATCATGCAAGTTAGAGTCCAAAACAAGGGCAAAAGTATTTGGAAAAGTATATACGACGGACACGTATCAGTAGCCCATGGAGGGGTGGTTGAACAGGAGCCTGTGGAGAGGGCTGGTTAAACAGTAGCCAGTGGAGTAGCGCGTGGTGGAGGCTGGATGAACAGGAGCCCGTGGATGAACAGTCGCAGGTGGATGCTGGAGATGGTCGATGTTGGATGAACAGTAGCCTGTGGAGGCTGGAGGGGGTCGACGGTGGAGATGAACAGTATCTCGTGGAGTCCCGTTTTGCGGTACGACACACCCCTCCCGATGAACAGGACCCCCGTTTCGATCATAGCGCCCCAACACCTGTCCGTTTCCTTCGTTTTGCGGTACGCCACACCCCTCCCGATCAACATGACCCCCGTTTCGACCGTAGGAGGTCCGTTTCCTCCGTTTTGAGGTACGCCAGACCCCCTCTCAATGAAAAGGATCCCGTTTCGAACGTGGCTGGTCGAACATAAGGCCGTTTCCTCCGTTCTGCGGTACGCCATGCCTCGTTTCCATCGGCTGTTCCGTCCAAGCCCTCCCGATGAACACGACGACGCATTCCGTTCCGACCCAGCCGGTTGGCTCCCCATGAACACGACGACGACGCAGTTTCTCCGTTCCGAGCCAGCCATGTACACGAGCCCTGGCCGTACGTATGCGCGAGTAGGTGTTCGAGACACTACCCGTATGTACGTACGTGGCCGTATTTTCTTTCTTGCACACTGGCTGATGTATGTACGTGTACATGCTATGTGCGCGCCTCTACTACTACAAGTGTGCGCCTCTACATCGACCAGTATGTACGTACACGTTCGCGACCAGAATGACAACGCTATGTACGCTTCGACCAGGTGGGTCCCGACTGTCAGGCACTTCCTTGTGTGCGAAGATGTAGCTGGTGGGTCCCAGCAGTCTGGGGGGCGAATCGTTTTTTTTGCCCCGACACACTTCCTTGCATGCGAAGATGTAGCTGGTGGGTCCCAGCAGTTAAGGGGAAACTTTTTTTCACGAAATACGGTGGCCCATCTAGTGGGTCCCCGCTGTCAGGTGGAGGAATAATTATTTTGCGCGTAATAAGGAGGCACTTCCTTGCTGCGGCCATGGACCCAGTTGTCAGCCTCTCCATGTACAGTCCACGTCCGATGGAAGCCGTTCCTTAACCACGTTGGCCACGCCCCGCCGAGAGCACCAGGGCGGTGGACGACCGCAAGGCCTAGGAAGGGGACGATGCGGAGCCGGGGAAGACGCGACAGTGGAAGCCCACACGGAGAAGAGTACGAGGGTTCACTGGTTCGGCTATGGTGTGAGGCAGCCGTCGCTGTAGAATAACAGGGGGTGTGGGTGAGTAGAGGGATGGCCTGGCCAGCGGTGGGAGTAGTAGGGCACGGTGAGGCCTTCGCGGCATCACAGCCGCCCACGGGAGGCAGGAGCACGATGCATGACCGGCGCTGGTTTGGGCGGCTGGAGCAAGAAGACCAGAGGTTGAAGAAGCACTACAGCCGTTGGATGGACATCGTACGGTCAATGGAGCTAGAATCATGCATATTGACTAAGTTGACAAAGCCCTCCATCCCTGTCAACTTAGTAGGCCCACAAGTCAGCCTCCCACTATACTAGGTCCCAGGTAGTAGCGGGAGTATTCACTTTTTTGTGCGTAATAAGGAGGCACTTCCTTGCGTGCGAAGAGATAGCTGGTGGGTCCAAGCTATCAGCGGCGGTAATGTTTTTTTCGCGAAATACAGAGGCCCTTTCGGTGGGTCCCAGAGGTTAGGTGGAGGAATCATTATTTTGCGCGTAATAAGGAGGCATTTCCTTGCATGCGGCCGTGGACCCAGCTGTCGGCCTCTCCACGCACAGTCCACTTCAGATGCATGTCGGTCGTTGACCACATTGACCAGGCCGCGCCAAGAGCACCAGGGCGGTGGACGACGGCGAGGCCTAAGAAGGGAACGACACGGAGCCAGGGAAGACTCATCAGTTGTTTCCCACGCGGAGGGGAGTACGACTGTACGAGGGTTTACTGGTTCGTCTGCCGTCGCCGGAGAATAACAGCAGGTGTGGGTGAGTAGAGGGATGGCTAGGCCAGTGATTGGAGTACGGTGGGGTGATGAGGCCCGCGCGGCAGCACAGCAGGCCGCGGGAGGAGGGAGCAGGCAGTCCTACCGGCACTTCTTTCAGGGGTGGAGCAGGAAGAGCAGAGATTGAAGAAGCACGACGGCCATTGGATGGACATCCAACAGTCACTGCTTGTGCGTCAACCTTTTTTTTTAGGAAAGCCTCAAATCTGTGGAAAAAAGCATACAACCCATCTGCCATTATTTCTAATAATTTATAGCCCATTTGCTAATTCTTAAGGTTTTTTAGAGCCCATATTATTTTTGTTAGCATTACAGCCCATATTGTGGCCACAGTTAAAAAATTATATGAAATTTTGCATATTTCGGTGCGGTCCGAACTGTTTTTAATCCTGAAATTTTGAGTCACGTTCAAACTGATTTTAAAAATAAATATATATCAATATAAAATCCAACAAATTGTCCACGCATAAAAATCAATGCAATTTAAAATCTCGAAATGAAAAAAGAAATTTGAAACTAATTGCCGGTTTGATGTGTTTTAAAAATGTACAACCCATTTCTCATTCCTGATAGGCCATTTTCTCGGCCAGCCGAATTTGAAAGATTTGCAGCCCAACAGGCCTAACAAAGCGACCTACTTGGCAAATCACAAAAAAACTGGGCTGTGGCCGTGGACCCAGCTGCGGCCGTGGACCCAGCTGTCAGCCTCTCTACGGATAATACTCTTCCGATGGAAGTCGGTCGTTGACCACATTGACCACTGTAAGTGCATCTAGTGCCACCCCTAGTTGGTTTTGGAGTATTGACGACAAACCTAGTTGAGGGACTAATGTGTTTGTGAGAATTGCAGGATAACACAGGTAGAAGTCCCTCATTGATTCGGTTTTCCTACCAGAGATGACCCCTAAAAATGTATGAAGACATTGATGTCAAAGGTGGTTTATGAAGATATTCTCATTGAAGACTATGACAAGAGAATACATCGCATGAAGCCTATGGAGCTCGAAGACTTAGATCTTTCGTAGTTCTGTTTTTTCTTTGTTGAGTCATAGGAACCACCGTACTGTTAAGTGGGGTCCAAGAGAACCAGTCAGAATGACTGAAGTGATGCTTAACCAAAACCTATGTCTTCGAGTGAAGACTATGAGAGCGAATCTTGTCCAGAGTTGGACAAGTCAGCTTTGCTTGTAGCCCAAGTAAAGTTGTCGTGTGAGTTTGAAATCTGACCGTTGGAACACGTGTCAGTTCCTTAGTGACCCAGGGTCATTTCGGACAAATCAGGTCGGGTTGCCTAGTGGGTATAAATAGCCCACCCCCTACAACCATAAACGGTTGGCTGCTCAGAGTTAGAGTACGGCTTTTGTCATTTGAGAGCAGCCCACCTCGAAGCCTTTGAGAGAGAATTCCTTGCGAGGATAAAGCCCTAACCACCCAGAGCCAAAGAGTGTTAGGCATCACTTAAGTCTTCTTGTCTGTGTGATCTGAAGACTTATTACACTTGAGGACTGTGAATCCTCCAGCCAGTTAGGCGTCGCGTTCTGAGCATCCAAGAGCCATTGTGGATTGCCGGTGAACGAAGTCTGTGAAGGTTTGGGAGTCTACCTTGAAGACTTACCAGAGTGATTGGGCGAGGTCTGTGTGACCTTAGCTCAAGGGGAATACGGTGAGGACTGGGTGTCCTGAGCTGCGTGTTCAGGACTGGGTGCCCGGGACTGTGTGTCCTCAGGTTTAAATACCTAGCCGCCCTAACCAGACGTACAGTTGTCACAGCAACTGGAACTGGTCCAACAAATCATTGTCTTCAAGGAGTCACTGGTTTCATCCTTCCCTTCCCTTTACTTACTGTTGGTCCTTGTGAAGTCATTATATGATTGCACTATCTTTTGTCTTCACTGACTGACTGCGTGTTTTGTTTGGCTTCAGAATATCTTCCTACCTGATCCTTACTACCTAGCTGCTATTAGTCACTGTGCTTTCACTTCATTGAATACTTGACTATGGTTTGCCTAGTGTAGTCTACCTTCCGCTGCATGGTAATAGGTTTATTTCTATCGTTTGTCTTCGAAACTTTCACGTTTTCAAGACTTTCATAAAAATCACCTATTCACCCCCCTCTAGTCGATATAACGCACTTTCAATTGGTATCAAAGCAAGGTACTCCCTTGTTCTGTGTGATATGGTTTAACCACCTGGAGTTTTAGCTATGTCGACTACAGGGATAATTAAAGTCTCCGCTGCATGCCCCATCTTTGATGGAACTGAATATCCCTACTGGAAGAATAAGATGTGCATGCATCTTGAAGCCATTGACGTCGACCTATGGTATGTCGTCAAGAAAGGCGTTCCCAAGGCTGGAGAAGGTGTCACTGCTGCTGACGTCAAGAAGTTCGTTCAACTGGACTCTACTGCCAATAATATCATCTGTGGTCATCTGACCAAAGGACAGTATGGCCGCGTGAGTGCTTTGGAAACATCTAAGCTAGTCTGGGACTGGCTCTCCAAGGTCAACGGAGGCGTCTCAACCCAGAGAGACCAGAGAATCAGTGTCCTTCGCAACCTCTTCAACCGCTTCAAGCGAAATGACAATGAGAATGTCCAGCTCATGTTTGATCGACTCACTGACATCACAACTTAGCTTCAAGCCCTCGGCGCTACTGAGATCACCAAGCATGAAGTCGTCAAGACACTACTGAGATCACTTGACAGTTCGTTTGACACCCTAGCCCTGATGATTCAAGAACGTCCTGATTTCAAGACACTCGATCCGTTTGACATACTTGAGAGGCTCAACACACATGAGTTTCAGCTTTCTGAGAAAAGAGATATCTACGGTCCAAACTATGGGCGAACTCGTGCCTTGAAGGCAAAAGCTGTCTCCTCATCTGAAGAAGAATTTGACAGCAGTTCTGATGATCCTGAAGTCATTGGAAGGGAACTTGCTATGCTTGTGAAGAAGTTCCAAAAATTCACCAAGAAGAAAGGTTTCAGAAAGTCTTCACGATCAAGCTCAAGGAATGATGAAGCTTCTGCTCATGACTACAAGAAGAAAACATGTCACAAGTGCAAGAAACCTGGCCACTTCATCTCTGAGTGTCCGCAGTGGGACAATGAGAACAAAAAGAAGAAGAAGAGCAAGGAATATGACTCTGACAACAACAAGAAGAAGAAATACTCAAAGTCTTCTTCCAAGTCTTCCTCAAAGTCTTCATCACACAAGAAGAGCTCATCTGGCAAGGCACGTGCGTTCGTTGGCAAGGAAATGGATTCAGAGGAGGAGTCCGCTTCTGAGGAGGCAGAGGTGGAGTCTGAGGAGGAGTCCGATTCTGGCGTTGCAAGTCTGGCTACAGCATACGTTGCCAAGTCCATCTTCAACACTGAAGACAATGACTTCATCACCGACACCGATGCAAATGACAAGGACTACTCCGCTCCTACCTACTGCTTCATGGCACGTGGTGCCAAGGTAAACACACGCACTACTCACTATCAAACATCTAGTGAAGATGACTCTGATTGTGGTTCAAGACCCAGCTACAAAACACTTGCTAAAATTGCAACTGAACAACAGAAAGCTATGGAACATATTCAAAAACTGTTAGACAAAAGCGATGATCTATTAGGCGCTGAAATGACTCGATCTGAGTCCTTAATTGAAGACATAAAAAAATCTTCACGTTAAGTATGAGGAACTTGAAAGTCTTCATGAAACGCTCTCAACAACTCATGAAAAGCTTTCCTATGATTATCTTCAAAGGAAGCAAGATCTTGAGAAATTGAGAGCGGCTCATGAAGATCTTCAAAAGGAAAACGAGTCACTTCGCGCCGAACAGATCAGTTCCGCTTAGGAAGGATTTGAACCACCATTTCTTAAATGCATTGAGCGTGATAATGCTACTTCTGTTGCTGAATGTTCTACTGCTGCTACTGTTGCAATATCTTCAACTGTTGATGTGGGAACTAACCCCTCTGCTGAGGATACCACTGCTATTGCTGATGAGAATGCTAGGTTGAAGACATTGCTTGAAATAGGGATGTACAAAAGTCTTAAAGGGCATCAGACACTATGTGATGTCCTCAAAAAGCAGATCCTGAACCGAAACCCGAGGAAAGAGGGTGTTGGGTTCGTAAGGAAAATGAATGCTGATGGCTCTTACTGGAAACCTGAGCAGTACCCCGAAACCACATGGGTTGCTGCAAAGGAATCTTCAGCAGATCCACCCACTCTATCTGGCTTCACTTGTGCTAACCCCATTATCATTGATGAATCCTTTGATGCAAACTATAAACTGTTTAAGAATCAAGATGGTGAAGTGTTTGCCAGGTACATTGGTACTAACTGCAGGAATGGACCGCCTATGAAGAAGATCTGGGTGCCGAAAAAGTGTCTGGAGAATCTTCCTGTGAATGTCATCATGACACCACAGGTGAAGAAGACAAACCCCAGACCACAGGCGTCATACGGTCCAAAGGCTTCATACAGACAGAGGACTCACCCGAGTCGGACTAACGCAAATGTTTTGCAGGGAAAGCATACTTAGGCCTATGAATATGAGCACGGTTCATCAAACCGCCATGTTCATAAGACCAAGAACTATTCTGCTTATTTTTATGAGTACTATTGTCCACCTACAAGATTGTTCGCTAGGTCTCCAAAGCCAAAGTTCTCAGACGCTGCACTTAGACTTATTGCTTCTAAGCCACCCTTGAAGATGTGGGTGGCTAAGAAAGCTTAACTCTCTTTTGCAGGGAAGAGTCTCCAGCAGAAAACCAAAATCGTCTGACGCTATTGCTGGGGACCTTAAACATCTTGTAGGGTGCAAGATCAAATGCCCGAATGGTCTTACTATGTACTTCGTTCCTGAATCGCTTGCTACTCTCCCTATCAGTCCTAATCTGGATCTAAGCTTTCATAACCCACTGGTTCGTCAAATGTTTTTGCTTCACAATTCTCTTCGTGAAGCCTATCCCCCTAACTGCACTGTAGGGTACGACACCAGCGTCTTTAGAATGGATTATTGATAGTGGGTGTACCAATCACATGACTGGCAAAAGAAGCCTTCTTATGGACTCAACCTTACGTCCATCTGACAAGAGTCACATCACATTTGCTGACACTGGTAAAAGTAAGGTATTGGGTCTAGGTAGAGTTGCAATCTCAAAGGATCAACACATGGATAAAGTCATGCTTGTTGAATCCCTTGGCTTCAACTTAATGTCTGTCTCAATGCTTTGTGATTTGAACATGATCGTAATGTTTGGAAAATATCTCTGCCTTGTTCTAATGGAATCTGACAAGTCTCTAGTGTTTGAAGGGTATCAGAAAGATGATTTGTACGTGGTAGATTTCTCAGCAGGACCACAGCTTGCCGTATGTCTTCTAGCAAAAGCTTCAGAATGCTGGCTCTGGCATCGGAGGCTAGGGCATGCTGGCATGAGGAACCTCCACACCCTTGCAAAGAAGAAGCATGTCATAGGCATCGAGGGCGTCAAGTTCAAGAAAGATCACTTATGCGGTGCCTGTGAAGCAGGAAAGATGACGAGGGCTAAACATCCCTCGAAGACAATCATGACGACAACTCGACCCTTCGAACTGCTCCACATGGATCTTTTCGGTCCCACTCATTACTCAACTCTTACTACTACTGCTTGTCTCTATGGCTTTGTCATTGTTGATGATTATTCTAGATATACTTGGGTGCACATAATCCTCTACAAGACTGAAGTGCAAGATGTCTTCAGACGCTTTGCCAATTGAGCAATGAACAACTATGGCGCCAAGATAAAGCACATCAGAAGTGACAATGGCACTAAATTCAAGAACACTAGCCTTGATACATATCTTGATACTTTGGGCATCACACATGAATTCTCAGCCCCGTACACGCCACAGTAGAATGGTGTCGTCGAACGCAAGAACAGAACACTCATTGAGATGGCCCGAACGATGCTTGATGAATACAAGACTCCAAGAAAATTCTGGCCTGAAGCCATTGATACTACATGCCATACAATCAATTGTGTTTATCTTCACAAGCTTCTGAACAAGACATCCTATGAGCTCCTTACTGGCAAGAAGCCAAATGTCAGTTACTTCAGAGTATTTGGCGCCAGGTGCTGGATCAAGGATCCACATCACACTTCAAAATTTGCACCAAAAGCACATGAGGGTTTTATGCTTGGATATGGAAAGGATTCACACTCCTACAGAGTCTTCAATCTCTTTCATTATAAAGTGGTTGAAACAGTGGATGTGCGGTTCGATGAGACTAACGGTTCATAAAGAGAGCACATGCCAAACGTGCTAGATGAAGTTCCATCCAGTGAATCAATCAAACTAATGGGAACTGGAGAAATCATACCCTCTGAAGCTCAACCTGAAGAGGAACTTATCATCTCCGCACCTGATCAACCTGAAGACAATGCTCAGCCTGAAGACAATCCCTCTGACAATGACAATGATTAGCAAGAGCAAAATCTTCGCCCTATATATCCTCGTGTTGCCAATGAAGTGTAGATTGAGAGAATAATTGATAGCATCAATGCACCTGGTCCGCTCACTCGTTCAAGGGCAACACAGCTAGCAAATTTCTGTGGGCACTTCGCATTCGTTTCAATAACAGAACCCAAGAAAGTTGAAGAAGCCTTCATGGAACCTGAATGGATTCAAGCTATGCAAGAAGAGCTTCAACAGTTTGAGCTGAATAATGTATGGGAACTGGTTAAGCGTCCTGATCCTCAGAAGCACAATATAATAGGCACCAAATGGATATACTGCAACAAGCAAGATGAGCATGGTCAAGTTGTCAGAAACAAAGCTCATCTCATTGCACAAGGATATACTCAAGTGGAAGGCATTGACTTCAATGAAACATTTGCTCCTGTGGCTCGACTTGAAGCCATACGCATACTGCTGGCCTATGCAAATCATCATAACATACTTCTATATCAAATGGATGTGAAGAGCGCCTTTCTCAATGGCAAGATTGAAGAAGAAGTGTATGTTGCACAACCGCCTGGCTTTGAAGATCCAAAACATCCTGACATGGTATACAAGCTCAACAAGGCACTATATGGACTCAAACAAGCCCCTCGGGCTTGGTATGACACACTCAAATACTTCCTGAAGAGAAAAGGCTTCATACCTGGTTCCCTCGACCCCAATCTCTTCACGAAGACATATGATGGTGAACTATTTGTATGCCAAATATATGTGGATGACATTATCTTCGGCTGCACCAATCAGAAGTACAGTGAAGAGTTTGGATATATGATGCAAGAGCAATATCAGATGTCCATGATGGGAGAGCTGAAGTTCTTCCTCGGTCTTCAAATACGATAGCAACGCAATGGCATCTTCATATATGAAGAGAAGTATCTCAAAGATTGCCTGAAGAAGTTCGGTATGCAAGTCTGTAAAGGCTTCACGACGCCAATGCCAGCCAAACATCATCTGGGTCCCGACGACAATGGTAAAGAGTTTGATCAAAAGGTATACCACTCCATGATTGGTTCTTTACTTTATCTATGTGCATCTAGGCCAGATATTATGCTTAGTGTTTGCATGTGTGCTCGATTCCAAGCGACACCAAAGGAGTCGCATCACTTAGCTGTGAAGCGAATTCTTCGATATTTGGCTCACACCCCAACTCTAGGATTATGGTATCCAAAGGGCTCAGAGTTTGATCTGGTTGGATTCTCGGATGCTGATTATGGTGGTGACAAGGTTGATCGCAAGTCTACATCAGGCACATGTCATTTTCTGGGACGATCACTTGTATGTTGGTCTTCAAAGAAGCAGAACTGTGTATCACTCTCCACTGTTGAATCTGAATACATTGCTGCTGGATCTTGCTGCGCTCAGCTTCTGTGGATGAAGCAAACACTCAAGGACTATGGCATTCATATGAAGCAAGTGCCACTCTACTGCGACAACGAAAGCGCCATCAAGATTGCCAACAACCCAGTTCAGCACTCGAAGACAAAGCACATTGAAATTTGTCATCACTTTCTCAGAGATCATGTTGTGAAGGAAGATATTGATATCATACACGTCAACACTGAAGAGCAATTGGCAGATATCTTCACCAAGCCCTTGGATGAGAAGAGATTTTGCAAGTTACGGTGTGAGCTAAATATCTTGGAATCCTCAAATGTCCTGTGATCAGGCACACATCCTAACACTTATGCATATTGATGACTTAGATGTGCAACACACGAAGTAAAGTATATCTTCAATCAATGAAGACATACATTCTAAGTGTGAATACATTAATGTGGAATTTGACTTCGGAGCGCCACGACAATTGTGCGCCGTGTCTGAGTCTAATACTTCCTATACGGTGGGTAACGCCACCACCAAAGGTTCTGTTTGAAGTGTTTCACTCATGGCGTTACATTTGCTATGTCTTCACATTTGGTCTGACTTCAATCTCAACATGTCTTCATGATTATCTTCACTATGTTGATTATATATATATACTAGTGTTCTGTCCTCTACAGCATTCACTTATAGCTATGTCTTCGTGTTGAATCTTTTGAACTAAGTGAATGTGATCGGACCCTAACCTCTCTATGCTTTCTATCTCAAACTCTATCTCTCCAAGTCATATGCATTCTATTGAAACTGTCGAATGTCTTCTCTGCGTCCTTTTCAGCAGAAGATACAGAGACAAACATTAAGTCTGTTTTCAATGCTCATTCCTTCACCCGAAACCCGGAGAAGTGGGAACGACCACCCGACAATCCAGGCGTGCGTGGGACGTGGAACAACCCCCGATATGATGCATGATGTCCACATGTTCCTCAGATGTGAATCGCTAGGGGCACCTGTGTAATAACACTGAGCCGCCCCTGTACCTATAAATACACGTCTCACCACAGTCATTATCTCTTCTTCCACTCTCGCACGAACCCTAGCACCACCGCTAGCCCTCGACGACGCCGACGACGAAGCGCTTCACTGCCGAAACCTCTCCGACGCCGTCTTCACGCCGACCGCAGACATCGTCCTCTCCGCCATCGCCGTAGGTGTCCTCCGTCGCCAAGTTAGGGCACGGACGATCGAACTGCTCGGCCTCCTCTTCCACTCCGTCTAGGAGTTCTTCGTGTGGTAAATAAAACTTCCTTTTTACGGCCTGTTTGATCCTATAGCTTCGTCGTTTTCTACCACAAGCAGTTTCTATTCACACAAGTTGGATCTCTTTCATTCTGCATCTCATAATATGCCTAGTATATTCACTTATGCTTCACAAAGTAGTTAGATTCCTCACTTGTACTGATCCATGGATTCGTACAAATCTGGAACCAACTCCTTATCTATGAGTGAATGTCTTCGCACGATGAGGTCAATGTCTTCTAAACTAATTTATCTTCAAAATCTTCTGAGAATGCATATGACCTCTTCCCCTTCCCTCGCACCTTAATGCTGTCACAGGTACATGTCCGTGGGAGAATCCCTTGGTTCTCATAGTCTGCATTCATTTGCAGAATTCTTACAACATCATACAAATTCTCCCGAAGCCAGTTCCTGTTTTTCCAGCAAGCGAAAGCCTTTGAAGCCTTTGAACCTATTGAAGCCCTTCAGTTTAAATTTCATGGCTTCAGAGAAATCTGCAAGGAAGGGAGGCAGACAGCGTCGTGGGGGAACATCAAGAGATTTTCCTGATGACCTCTCAGAACTTTACAAGACAGATCCTGAAGAGGATTATAATCAGCGCAAGACCCGAATCCAGTGGATTCGAAGATATTGGGCAGAACAGGTACAAATACAGATTCGTGACCAAGGAATATGATGAGAAGAGTGCTATCAAAAGTCCTTGGGGTGATATTCTCTTCTGAGGGCTTCCACCCAAGAACAAAGCTGAAGCTATTGCTCAGGGTTTCTATCCGTGTATGGTCCGTGGACCTCAGCCTGAAGATGCCGACCCATCATCATTGCTATGGTGTCGTGATGATAATCTCTTCAAGCGCAACTTCCAGCATGCAAAGGCATCGGCCAAGGAAAACAAGAAGTCATTGGGACTAGACTTCAACCCTGGTCCTTCTGCTCCCCGGGCTGACGGCGCACGCGATGCAGAACCCAATGTCATCGGTCCCTTCTACAACCTTGAAGGTCTCATCACCCATATCATGGTTCAAGGGACTGCCGTGAATGAGCCTGCAGATGACGCTGAATCAGATGAAGCGCCTGCAGCGCCAAAGCCAAAGAAACAGAAGCAGCCAAAAGCTTCAAAGCCTGCCTCTGCACCAAAAATCTCACGGGCGAAGCCACTGGCCACTGCACCTCCTGAAGACAGTGTGCAGTCTGAAGATTTGTCACGCATCTCCAAGCCCCAAAAGGTCAAGATGCCTCTGCCACACGCCAACCAAGAACTGACTGCTGTTGCCATTCTGCGAAACGATGCCATCGATCTGTCCAGTGATGAAGATCTTGCAGATGACGCTCTTGAGTAGCTGATCAAGAGCAAAGAAGAAGCAGAAATCTTCAACAATCTGCCTCTCTTTGACGTGGCAATCATCCACGACTTCATCGATGAGTGGTTTGAAACGCCCAACCTCAGCTTTGAAGACCTGCAACTTCCCATTGGTCTCAGTGTCGCCTTCCATGGCGCCATTGCTTCAGAGCTAGCTCTAGCTCAGTGCATCGTCGAACTGAAGCAAAAGATAGACTATGAAAAAGCTCAATTCAAGAAGCATATGGCCAAGCTCAGCGTACAAGAGGTCAAGAACTTCAAGCTCATGCTGCACGAGCTTAAAGAAGCCTTTCGCAAGAAGCGTCAAGAAGCTCAAGGTTCTCGTGAGCGCATGAAAAGCCTGGCTGACAAGTGTGTGCAAGCCTACAATGAGGCTGAGAAGCGCAAGGCCCTTGGGCGTCCTGGCATCGACCCCAGGATGGCTGCAAAGAAGAAGAAGAAGCCCGCTATGGCTGAACCCGACGCACCAAGGCAGGAAGCAGATCCCATTGTCTTCCCAACTAGCATGACTGGCTCGAAGCCAAAGGCCCGGTCAACCGCTTTAGAGCTGAAAAAGACGAGGACTGCTGAGGCTGAAGCCAGAAAGAGGAAACATCCTGAAGCCTCTGCTACTGCTCCCTCCAAGAAGAAGCGGAAGACCAAGAAGGAACGGGCTGCTCCCACAGAGCCCTTGATTGTTGAACCCATCTCCATGGTTCGCTCTGACGCTGAACCTCAGGAGCGTCAACTGACTGTCCATGAACCTGCTTTCACAGAGGCTCATGAAGCTGAAGACTTTCCAGCAGCTGATCCCATCGCTGCTGAAGACATTGGTCACCATGACCATGTTGAAGATGATGCAGTTCTTCCTCAGCTCGAGCACCAACAGGTATCATCGCTTGTTCTAACGCACAGCGAGCTCATCAGCATTGGTCGTCCTCTGACGCCAATTGCTCAGGATGCATCATGGGCTGATCGCCTGTCTGGAAGAAGCTCTGGATTGCTTCAAAGAGGTTGGATTGCTGCTGTTTGTCACCGACCAAGAGCACTGGAATGAAGAGTTGCTGCTCCAATTCTATGCCACACTTCACATCCGTGGATACAACAGAGATCCGAAGACTTGGGTCCTGGAGTGGATGACAGGAAATGTTCATCATGAAGCCAAAGCCTTTGATATCATTGAGCTCACTGGTCTGCCCACTCCTGGCGATCTCTACGAACATGGCTGTCAGCTTCATAGTGAAGCTGTGGAGAGCATCTTTCAAAAGCCTGAACCAAACATGAGTCAGATGCTCAGTATGATGAAGCCATTGCCCCAAGATGCTGCATATCCCAAGGAGTTCTTTGTTGAAGACCTTGAGTATCAGCCAAGGACTATTTATCACATCATAAGGCGAACTCTCTGGCCCATCAAAGGACATTCTCCACATGCCAAGCTGGAAGGTGCAATGAAGACTTTGGTCTTCTATATTCTTCATGGCAAATGCTTCAATGCACAGGACTTCTTCATCTGCCAACTTGCTGCATCAGGCTCTGATGTTTTTGGCTTGAAGTTCTACGCTCCATGGATAATGCGGCTGATTAAGCTCCACTCCGCTATCTCATATCAGCCATCTGCTCGCAATCATCGGATCTTTCTGCCTGATGTGGATATGTCTGTTGAAGCCATTTATCCTGAGCCTGCCAAGAAACCTCTAAGTCTTCAGAATGCGGAGCATCAAAGTTTTTCTCAGAACATTGAAGGAGTTGAAGTAGTCACTCGTGTGTATCCTTTGGCTGGAACTACACGTGCACCGCATCCTTCCCTTACTGAAGCCACCGATAGCACAATTGCCCAACAACCCAAGAAGCGCACTCGTGTTCTCAATGACCGGGAGCTTCTGGTGGCTCTTCATCAGAAATAGGATAGGCATCATGACTGGCTGAAGCGCCAAATGCAAAGCCTCTTGGTGGATGTCAACCGCATTCGCAATCTTGCCACCAAGAATGCCTTTGTTGCCCATGAAACCTCTCGACGCACATGGAAAGGGCTGACGCTGATGTGCTCTGAAGATGATCTTTAAGAGGATGGCTTCTCTGAACGCTTCAAGTTTGACTCCACACCTCCTCGAAGGGCAGTGCTGCGATGAACTCCATCTCTTGAAGACTCTGAGTTCTCTTCCTCTGCTGCAACTGTGAATGCCAGAGTGATTGAGGATGAAGATGATGCTACTTCACCGCCACCTCCTTCAGCATGCTTCGACACTGCTCCAAGTTCTTCTGCACCGCCGAACGCCACCGACGACCTTGCTGCTTCACCTACTCTTCATGGGAACGAGTAGATGCTCTATGTCTTCAAACCTTTTTGGTCCTTACTGACAAAAGGGGGAGAAGCGTATGAGTTGATAGTCTTCAAGCAGGTCCATATGGGAGGTTGCTTTATATTTTGCTTCGTGTTTACAACTCTCGTTTTGATACATTTGGTTCTTTGAGTTGTAACACTTAAACTCGATGGTCGTCTGCTACTTATTTGCCACTTTGTGATGCGATGATAAATTCTGCATGTGCGACGATAAATTACGCACTCAGATCATTTTGCAGACGTCCATTTTCCATTATGCATGTCATTATCTTCACATACCTTCACATGCATAGTGGATTGTCATCATAAGTTGAAGAGGATCTCCACAAGCACAACCTGCCATGTGCATTTGCATTCCAAAAGCAAATTACTTATATGCACATCTTCAGGGGGAGCCCTCACAGCTTATGAAGACAATTCCCTATCCTCTTACAATTTCACATATTATATTCCCCGTTGAAAACTTCAACTAGTTTGTCATCAATCACCAAAAAGGGGGAGATTGTAAGTGCATCTAGTGCCACCCCTAGATGGTTTTGGAGTATTGACGACAAACCTAGTTGAAGGACTAATGTGTTTGTGAGAATTGCAAGATAACACAGGTAGAAGTCCCTCATTGATTCGGTTTTCCTACCAGAGATGACCCCTAAAAACGTATGAAGACATTGATGTCAAAGGTGGTTTATGAAGATATTCTCATTGAAGACTATGACAAGAGAAGACATCGCATGAAGCCTATGGAGCTCGAAGACTTAGATCTTTCGTAGTTCTGTTTTTTTGTTGAGTCATAGGAACCACCGTACTGTTAAGTGGGGTCCAAGAGAACCAGTCAGAATGATTGAAGTGATGCTTAACCAAAACCTATGTCTTCGAGTGAAGACTATGAGAGCGAATCTTGTCCAGAGTCGGACAAGTCAGCTTTGCTTGTAGCCCAAGTAAAGTTGCCGTGTGAGTTTGAAATCCGACCGTTGGAACACGTGTCAGTTCCTTAGTGACCCAGGGTCATTTCGGACAAATCAGGTCGGGTTGGCTAGTGGCTATAAATAGCCCACCCCCTACAACCATAAACGGTTGGCTACTCAGAGTTAGAGTACGGCTTTTGTCGTTTGAGAGCAACCCACCTCGAAGCCTTTGAGAGAGAATTCCTTGCGAGGATAAAGCCCTAACCACCCAGAGCCAAAGAGTGTTAGGCATCACTTAAGTCTTCTTGTTTGTGTGATCTGAAGACTTATTACACTTAAGGACTGTGAATCTTCCAGCCGGTTAGGCGTCGCGTTCTGAGCATCCAAGAGCCATTGTGGATTGCCGGTGAACGAAGTCTGTGAAGGTTTGGGAGTCTACCTTGAAGACTTACCAGAGTGATTGGGCGAGGTCTGTGTGACCCTAGCTCAAGGGGAATACGGTGAGGACTGGGTGTCCTGAGCTGCGTGTTCAGGACTGGGTGTCTGGGACTGTGTGTCCTCAGCTTTAAATACCTAGCCGCCCTAACCAGACGTACAGTTGTCACAGCAACTGGAACTGGTCCAACAAATCATTGTCTTCAACGAGTCACTGGTTTCATCCTTCCCTTCCCTTTACTTACTGTTGGTCCTTGTGAAGTCATTGTATGATTGCACTATCTTTTGTCTTCACTGAGTGACTGTGTGTTCTGTTTGGCTTCAGAATATCTTCCTACCTGATCCTTACTACCTAACTGCTATTAGTCACCGCGCTTTCACTTCATTGAATACTTGACTATGGTTTGCCTAGTGTAGTCTACCTTCCGCTGCATGGTAATACGTTTATTTCTATCGTTTGTCTTCAAAACTTTCACGTTTTGAAGACTTTCATAAAAATCGCCTATTCACCCCCCCTCTAGTCGATATAATGCACTTTCAACCACGCCGCGCCGAGAGCACCAAGGCGGTGGACGACGGCGAGGCCTAGGAAGGGGACGACGCAGAGCCTGGGAAGATGCGGTAGTGGATGCCCATGCAGAGAGGAGTACGAGGGTTCACTGGTTCGGCTACGGTGTGAGGCTGCCATCCCCACAGGGCCTGGCTAGCGGTGGGAGTAGTAGGGGTAGTGAGGCCTCAACGGCAGCACAGCCGGCCACTGAAGGCAGGAGCAGGCGGTCTCGCCTACGCTGGTTTGGGCGGCTGGTGCAAGAAGAGCAACGATTGAAGAAGTAGCAGGACCGTTCGATTCAAATCCAACGGTTACTGCTGCTAGAATCATTTGTTGACTAAGTTGACAAGCCATGCGTACGCGTCAACTTAGTAGGCCCATAGGTTAGCCTCCCAACCGGTGCACAACAGATGTCAGTGGGAGGAACCATTTTTTTCGCGTAATAAGGAGGCAGTTGATTGCGTGCAGCTAGCCCAGTGGAGGGAGTAGGGTGGGCCGAGGAAGCCTGTGCGGCATCACAGCGGGCCATAAGAGGAGGGAGCAGGCAGTCCCGCCGACGCTAGTTTAGGCGGCTGGAGCAGGAAGATCAAAGATTGAAGAAGCACGTCAGCCGTTGGATGGACATCCAACAATCACTGCTGCTAGAATCATGTGTTGACTGACAAAGCCTTGCGTAAACAAGTCAGCCTCAAAAATCTGTGGCGTGTACAGCCCATTTGCTATTATTTTTATAATTTTTACTCATTTTCTAATTCATATGGAATTTATTGCAGCCCGTTTTCCATTTTTAGAATTTCTGCCCATTTTCTAGTCAGTACCAGGGTTAAAAAAATTAACTAAATATATGGGAAATTTTGAAAATTCGCAAATTTTTGCTGAGGAAAAATATATTCTTAATCCAAAAATTAGTAGCCATACTAAAACAAATTTTAAAATAAATTAGTACTATGTCATGTTAAATCCAATGAAAGACTCCCTTCGTCCCAAAAATTCTTGTCTTAGATTTGTCTAAATACGGATGTATCAAGTCACGTTTTGGTATTAGATACATCCGTATCTAGACTATTCTAAGACAAGAATTTTGTGATGGAGGGAGTATAAGATATCGGTGAAGAACAAAAACAAAAAAAGAAACTAATATCCCATTTGCTATTTTTTTGGAATTTTCAACCCCTTTTGATATTACTTTTAACAGACACTGACCATACTCTTTGGCCAGGCCGGAATGCATCCCTCCTTGTCTTGAAAGATTTGCAACCCAGTAAGTCGGAGAAAACAAATAGGCCTAGCTTGGGTATTCTTCGAAAAGAAATACTGGGATACCTATTTTCCCAAAGAAAAAACTGCTGGGTTGGTCATGTTGTTAGACAGGCCACAAAGACCACACAACCCAGTTTATAGCCTGCTCCTCCGAATTACTACTAAAAAAAGTTGTGCAATTCTGTCGTTAACTGACTATACATTGAAAATGATGTGGGTCCTAGATATCAGCAGGGTGGATTAGAGTAAAAAATGAGGGGTTCATCTGAGTAGTAAAAGAGGTGCTTGCTTGTGTTCGGGAGTGGACCTGGTGGGTCCGTACTGTCATACTCACAACTACAGTCCTCTCCCGATTCACTATGTTGATAGGGACCGTTTCAAAAAAAAAACTATGTTGACAGGGCCAGACGGCGGCGCCGCGGCAAGCGCACCAAAGCGGAGGATAAAGTGCTGTCGCCAATATGCTGGGCTGGGTTGGACATTCTTACTGAAAAATAAAAATGGACCGGATCTATTTACGACATTGACTACGAGTTGCATGGGTCCGCTGGTTGCAGGAAGAAAATGCTGGGAGAAAGAAGAATGGTCGCTATCTTTGCCGAAGAATAATATCAACTGAATGTAACAACACTATCATAGGAAATAATATCCTCCTGTTAAATCGTGAATTTAAAGAACTGGTGCATGAGCATTTAGCTTTATTTATTTATTTACTTATTTATGTTTAGGGGACCATGAGCATGTACCTGGGCCGGATTCATGTGAGAGCCTCCCTTCTAGTTAATTATGGGCTTCTCTATTAGGCCTTCATCAGTGGGCTGCATGTTATCAACAAGTGGAAAATGTGTTCCATATGAAAAATAGTATGCGCTACGTACGATACGGGGCACTAAAGGATTGAACCGTGCAACAACTTCCAAAACATTGTGTTTGTCGTTCTAACAACACATTCATTCAACCAACAGACGAAATATACTACTAATTGTACATTGAAAACAACAGCAGCAGCAGCAACCAGGGCTGGGGATGCAACAGAAGCAGTAAGCAGGCCAGAAGAGTGAAGACACAACTCTCTCTTTCAAACCAAACATCAACCATCATTACAAAAGGGCTACCAAAAAAGAACAAGTGTATGCATCAAACTAAATAAAGATCCTACTACACCAAGTGTACGCATCTAACTAACCAGCTTAGTTAGACATTAATATTTATTAAGCTGTGGAGATTGGCTGACGGCTTGAACCAGATGGGTGCCTAATGGGGGAAACTCCAGCCAGCAGGTCGAAGTCTGATACTTGCGACCCTCTCTCCTACTTTGGGCTGCAGAGCGTGGCAGCATATATCAGGGTATGGTGCATGCAGAGACACATGGTACGCTGTGTACACACAGTTTTGCCTGATGAACGAAACCGCGCTGCCATCATGATCCTTGTCGTCGGTTATCTCCTGGTTAATCGGATATTCAGTCCGACAAACAGAGAGCGTGTACCAAGGCTACTTACCAACCTCCAGTCAAAAATTCCTGAAGGCCCAGAGAAGTTGGGATCCTTCTCAAAGACCTTGCAGTGACTGTGATTGCATTTCGTGAAACAACACATCCGGTACGTGCGAACGATCATCAATCATTCGCCGTCGTCTGATCGAGCCAGGAACCACCTGCAACTGCCATGCCGCTTTTCTTTGAAAGGTTCTGGGATTAGGAAGGGTAGGGACACCAGGCGGCCTACAACATCATATCAAGTTGGAGTCAAATAACCCTCAAACAAAGTTGGAGTCAAATAAAAAAGGGCTCTTGATGTAGTCAATCTTAAGAACAACATGTTATGAGCATGAATATTTTTTCAGTAAATGTTGACAGTTATATAAGCAAGCCATCATGATATCATAGGAAAGTAACATACTGCTGTAACAGCCGTTTGTAGCGATGACCGGAGTAGGCCAGCAATACGTCCAACCATAGAAGGAGTCGACAGCGTAAATGAATTCCTTATGTTCAATGGTATCAGAGAACCATGGAGGATGTATGATCCTATGATGGACATGCAGATTTATCCACTTACCGCAGTGACCTGTCAGATAGGCAAGACCGCGGTTGAAGAACGCAATTAGCCTGAAGTCTTTATAATTCACAGATCTTGTGGGCACTTGGCAGATTACAACCTTGAGCAAATCAAACTTGGTACCATGTTGGCTACTATAAGATTTCGAGTATTCTGGGCCGCGGTGCCAAAGCAGTGCAGTGTTAATCGAAGGAAGGGGGATCAATCGCTGGGTGTAGACCTCCACGAGCATCCAGCTGTCGCGACCATCGACGAGCACCATCCAAGAAGTGTTCATGCCGACCCAGTACATACCGTTAATGTAGTTGAGGGTGACAGGGATCAGATCGCAGTCAAGGGGGTTGATGCTTGCCACCCTATGATTGTTATGCTGCGTGACACACCATTTCTGAAGATCAGGCGACATCAACAAGCAAGGAGCTGGCTTAAAAAAGCTCCGGTCTGAGGGCTTTGAGTAAACACTACAGCCCCGACGAGCACGCGGCGACCGGCATGGTACTGAGATTATCCACAGGCGAAACAATAAGCTTGATTACCTCTGTGGGGAGCGAATTCCAACCACTCTTTTGGTGGATGCTGCTCGGTTCTGCCATTGTTAGTGCTTGGGTTTCATACGAGGGGGGAGGCGCCTTAGCGGGGATGGAAGATTGGACGAGGGGGAGGCGCCTTAGCAGGGATGGAAGAGCGGACAAAGATGGAGAAGAGAATATGTGCTGTGGGAAGTGGACAGGTGATGATGACTACAGCACGCCGCTTGACTTACGAGACACATACCAGCAATGTAGGGTCATATCAAAGTCAGACAACTTGCTTGAGTGATCACAGTACTGGTCCAATCATTGTTATATCAAAAGTAAACTGTTTGGAGTGAAACATAAGATATTTTTAGTGATACGTATATCAATAGTAAACTGTTTTCTTTCAAATTTGTGAATATGTATTATGCTACTTTGGATCCGTTGCAACGGACAGGCTCATTGTTATAAAGGTTTATCTCTTGCATTCTCCGCAACCAACACCTAGTGTACTGGTCCAGGCCGGATGCTCGCAGCGCGATGACCCGAGTTTGAATTTTGTCCTAAACTTTAGCTTTTTATATTTTTTAATATATACTATACTTCTTTCGCTACTGTACTGGTAGTGGAACCCACAGAGTACTTAGAATATAGGATTAAGGATGGATTTGTTTCTTTTTAACTTTCTGTATGAATCTGTAGCCAGCCTGCAAGTCATGTACACTGTACTGATAGTGGAACCCACAAAGTACTTAGAATACAAGATTAATGATGCAATTAACTTTTTATAGAGGGAGAATCATACATGAAATTAACTCAAATGGATTGGACATGACTCTATTATTCTCCAACTACAACCGGCAAATTTCCTCCCGCGGGCCGGAGTAGGTTTCTCGGTTTGCATGCGGGTTTAATGGAGGGGTTTGATGGAGGGAGAATCATACACGCAATCTAGGAGAAGGATGGAGATGCGAGTACAGGACCGAAAGTCTGGCGTGACTGCGGTTTGCTGCGCTGTAGGTCCATCAGTCCATGGCCGGACAACGTCCTTCTATCTACGTGGCCTAACCTTGCAGTGGACAAATGCGACGTCCTGCAATAAACAATTCGTGTGGGCCTAGATTTCTCCAGAATGAACAACCAGCTACATGGTGGATACTGTAGACGTGAATCCATGCATTCTGAACCATAGGATTGACCCTATCGATGGCTGAAATTACTTCTTAGGTCCATTTTCAAATTTTCAAAATTGGTACACTATATAGTAGTATAGATATAGATAAAAAACAAAGAAGAGTAGTAGAGATAGAGATAAGAATAGAGACTAGGGAGGAGCACCATCTACTGCTTCGTGGGCGACTCCTGCGCCCGTTTCGGCGGCCCGAACGTCCCCTACAACCACTCCCTCCTGCGCTCCATTCGATGGGCGCTGTTGAAATTTGGGGAGCGCACTCTCGCGACTGCTAGCAGTGACGACTTCTTCCCCGACCTCGGCAACCTCTTCCTCAACGACATGGGCGACAACCTCAACGCCAATGGTGCTGCTCCTGTTGCACCGTATGTGTTTCTGTCCTTCCTGGTCGAAATCGTAGTAGAATTCATGTTTCTAGTCTGTGTCCTAGATTCAATCTGTTCATCTACTATGCTAGTCCGCATGATTAGTTTAATCTCTGTTATAGCCGTCATGATTTATTTTGTGCTTATTCGGACTAAATCTCGTAGTAACTTGCTCATATATTCAACTGGCGGAATGTCCCCTATAGCCACTCCCATTTCATGGATGGCCTAGTCGATGCCTCCAAGGAGCCCTTCATCTACTGCTATGAGTGCCCGGTGCCGTTTTCGGGCTCGCCGGCAGACATCATGCATCACCTGACGCAGGCGTGCGGCGATCACTACTGGCCCTTAGCGAAGATCATCAAGTATGAGACGTGCTACCCGTTCACCGTGCCGGAGTCGCTGGAGGATCACCACCGTCTTATAGTCTCGGAGGAGGACGATAGCGTCTTCCTCTTGATCGTGGGCACCGGCAAGGCCCGCGCAGGCCACCGCCCCGTCTCTGTAGTATGCGTCAGGGGCGACGCCTCTGACGCTGACACTGACATGAGGCTGATGTACGGGTGCGTGCTCACTATTACTACCCCTCGGAGGTACGTGGGCGGTAAGACTGGCTACGTCAAGCTAACTTGGACTCTGCCGAGCTGGGACCTTCCTGCCGATGTGGACATGGAAGATGCACGGTATTATTTGACCCCCAACAATGTGCACGGGGACTCCAAGGAGGTTCACCTAGACATCTGCATTATCAAGTTAAATGTTGATCATTAGTCTTCACTCAATGTAATCCGCCGTCTAAGCATATGGAGACTTCCATGCATGATCTTGCTCTATTGGAGTATCGCACATCAATAAAAGTGCATCCATTTATGGTTTAGTCTAGAATCTTCCATGTATGAATTTTTACTATAGTACTGGTGAAAGACTTATGATGAACCATTTCTTACATCTGCTTTGCCCCCTTCCAAGTAATCCTGATTTAATCCCTCCATCTAGGTGTATAAGGGCATGGTTAATACTTAAATAGTATAGCCAACTGTTGACTATAAGAAAGTGCCATGCCATCTGTAGCCAACATGTATAACGATGGATACTCAAAAAGTAATTCTTGATGGCCATTTCTGGCAAAGCACAATAAGAGTTATTCCTTCACAAGTTTTGGATGCAGGTTGAACATCCGAACGCTTTTGTTTGCAAAAGATACTTTTTTATCTATTTCACCCAGATGTTTGTGAGCTCTAGAGATGAAATAATATCTGAAGAAACCTATTGATACCCGTTACACATGAGATGACCCCCACATCCTTTGTCAAAATAAACAACTCCCCGATCAATGCATTTCACTCTTCCGTGCAACGCACGGGCACCTTACTATAGATTAGTACGACCAAAAATTGAACTAACATTATATATAGTACGATAAATGATGATGCATGTCACCTAAAATTATATCATTAAAAACTATCTTCAAATATGAATCCAACGATATTGTTTTTGTTGACATGCACTAACATTTTGTCAGTTAAATCTTTAGTCAACTTCAATGGGGGATAAAGCACGACCGATGTAGTAAACCATGACCGAGTACTAGTGTAGAGGGTGGAGCTGCACGGGAGTCTCACCCTGCTCGTGGTGCGGCAGTAAAGCCATCATATCACAAAACCCAACCACTCCCAGTAATAAGTTGCCTGGTAAAATAAACGGACAAGCAACCATCACATCCCTCCGTCTTTTTTGCATTTCATCTCTCTGCATTTACTTTCTCCGGTTCATCTCACACACTCGATCCCTAGCTACCACTCCTAGTATCCCTAGCTACTACTCCTAGGGCCAGTTCTTTTGGCGGCTTCCCCAGCTTTTCCCATAAGACTAGTCACAATGGAGAGTAACTTTAAGGCGCCTCACTCATTTATTTGGGCTTCTAAACTACTACTTGTAGTACCTCCATTCTAGTTTATTCCTCACCATTGTAATTTGTGCTAAATTTTGACCAAAGATAACATTTCATTAGTTAAATTTATGATCAAAATTTGACACAGATTACAATGGTTTCCAATAAACCAGGATGGAGGTAGTAGTTATGGGATTACTAATCTAGAAGCCTAAAAGAACTGGCTCCTGGTACTCCTACTAGTAGTAGTACTCAAGTTGGAATTCCAATTGCATGACACAACTTGTTAGGCAAAAAATTCGATACAGGGTGTAGGAAGCGGTTTGGGAATTTCAATGCCTTTTCGACCAGTGAGATACTCCATTGAAAGCACAAGTGCTCCTTGGGTGATTTTGGTAATTAATGTCAACATATCTCTTGTTGGACTAATGCTTCTACCTTGTATGCTTCAGATAAGTTCAACAATGGAGTGGCATGGACTAGAGGATGTGGAACCCCTTCAAGATGCTGAGGACAAAGGATTGGCTCAAGCTCAAAGCACAAGCCTATACATTTTTCATTTTAGTGATCCAAGATCACATTGAGTCCATAGGAAAAGCCAATACTATCAAGAGGGGGTGAGGTGCTGCTTAATGAGGTTCTTGCTCAAAATGCTTAGTGATATGCTCCAAAGCCCTCAACTACTTTCTCATATCCACATGTGTCCCAAACCAAAAGTCAAACTCAGCCCCACCAAAACTCTCTATCCGGCGCCACCGAGTTCTCTTGACATAGCCACTGCCAGAAACCCTAATCAATTTGGTCTCACCGATGGGATCTCGGTCTCACCGAGATGGGCTTGCAAACTCTCTGTTGCCTATTGCAATAATTTCGGTCCCGCCGAGGTATGGAATCGGTCCCATCGAGGTATGGAATCAGTCCCATCGAGTTTGCTTGGCCAACTCTCTGTTTCTCTTATTACCCAAATCGGTCCCACCGAGTTTGTGTAATCGGTCAAACCGAGTTGAGGCTTTACCCTAACCCTAGCACATCGGTCCCACCGAATTGATCATGTCGGTCCCACCGAAATTCCTAACGGTCACATTATGAACTAAATCGGTCTGAGGAGTTCTCTGAATCGGTCCCACCGAGTTTGGTAAATTGTGTGTAATGGGTAGATTTTGTGTGGAGGCTATATATACCCCTCCACCCACTCTTCATTCGTGGAGAGAGCCATCAGAACATGCTTACACTTCCAACATACATTTTCTGAGAGAGAACCACCTACACTTGTGTTGAGGTCAAGATATTCCATTCCAACCGCATAAATATTGATCTCTAGCCTTCCCCAAGTTGCTTTCCACTCAAATATTCTTTCTACCAAATCCAAATCCTATGAGAGATAGTTGAGTGTTGGGGAGACTATCATTTGAAGCACAAGAGCAAGGAGTTCATCATCAACACACCATCTATTACCTCTTGGAGAGTGGTGTCTCCTAGATTGGTTAGGTGTCACTTGGGAGCCTCCGTCTAGATTGTGGAGTTGAACCAAGGAGTTTGTAAGGGCAAGGAGATCGCCTACTTCATGAAGATCTACCCGAGTGAGGCAAGTCCTTCGTGGGCGATGACCATGGTGGGATATACAATGTTGCTTCTTTGTGGACCCTTCGTGGGTGGAGCCCTCTATGGACTCGCGCAACCGTTACCCTTCGTGGGTTGAAGTATCCATCAACATGGATGTACGATAGCACCACCTATCGGAACCATGCCAAAAATCTCCGTGTCTCCAATTGCGTTTGCACACTCCAACCCCATCCCTTTACATTGTTGCAACTTGCATGATTTACTTTCCGCTGCTCATATACTCTTGTCATGCTTGCTTGATATGTATTGTGAATGCTCAAACTTGTGCCAAAACTCCACTTCAACTTAAAGAAATTAAAAACTGCAACTTTTCTTGCTAAGAGTCTATTCACCCCCCCTCTAGACACCTCTTCTCGATCCTACAATTGGTATCAGACCATTGGTCTCCATTGCTTTGGTTTAAACACCTTTGGAGGAATATGGATGAGTCTACGTTGGGGAGTCTTAGATGTAGAGTGCCTATTCTTGATGGAGGGTATTTTCATGAGTGGAAAAATGAGATGCTTGAGATCTTCAATGAATATCATTTGACCAAGTACATTACTACTCCTTGTGCTCGCATTGTTGATCCTTTGCATCCTACTCTTGATGAGTATATTGACATGATCTGCAATCTTAGAACGGCCAATTTAATCACTAGAGGTTTGCCTAGAAACTTGCTTGCTAGCTTGCCTACTTTTGATTGTGCCTACACCTTATGGAGATTCCTTGAGGAACGATTCCCAAATTATTCCTTGAAAATTCAAGATGAGATTCTTCATAAGTCTATTGCCTTGAGTAAGATGAGTTCTAATGATCCCAAGTTTGGTGATTGCTTATTTGAGCTTAATAATCTTATGAGTGCAAAAGGAGATGTTGGAATTATTAGCAATATCATTTCCGAAGTCATTAGAATCCATAGAGATGAACATTGTTACGGTCATACTTCTAATGAATTACCCTCTCTAGGAGTTGATCCATCACATGACGATGTTGAACATGGATACTATGATGAGGATGATGATAGTGACTATGATCTTGATGATGCGATGAGACACTTTGGTCTTATGGCTAATCTTCGCGGCTACATGGCTGGAGGAAAGGAATGGGTTCTTGATAGTGGATGTACTGATCATATGACCGGAGACAAATATATGTTTCGTGAGCTTGTTGAAAATGACGGCCCTCGAAAGTATGTCACTTTTGGTGATAACTCAAAGGGTAAGGTGGCCATCTCACATGATAGCTCCATACAAAACATCATGCTCGTTGAATCTCTTGGGTACAATTTACTTTCAGTATCTAGACTTGCTGATTTCGGTTTCAATGTCCTATTTACTGAAGTAGATTGCCAAGTGTTTCGAAGAGACAATCATAAAATGGTCTTTACCGGTATACATAGAGGTGATCTTTACATTGTTGATTTCACTAAAAAGGCTCAACCTAGAACTTGCTTAATTGCTAAATCTTCTAAAGGCTGGTTGTGGCATAGAAGGCTAGGTCATGTGGGCATGCGAAATCTTGATAAGCTTATTAAAGGTGATCATATCCTTGGAGTAAAAGATGTTATATTTGACAAGGGTAGACTTTGTAGTGCTTGTCAAGCAGGAAAACAAGTTGGAGGGAGTCACCTCGTGAAGAACATCCTGACCACGAGAAGACCGCTCGAGCTACTTCACATGGATCTCTTTGGTCCCAATGCCTACAAGAGTTTCGGTGGTAACTCATTTGGTCTAGTCATAGTCGATGATTTTTCAAGATTTACGTGGGTGTTCTTCCTTGATGATAAATCACAGGTCCAAAAGATCTTAAAAAACTTCGCTAGGGAGGCCCAAAATCAATTTGAAGTGAAGATCAAGAAGGTTTGGAGCGACAATGGAACGGAGTTCAAGAACGCAAATGTGGATACCTTTCTTAACGAAGAGGGGATTTCACATGAGTTCTTGGCTACGTACACACCTCAACAAAATGGAGTTGTTGAGAGGAAGAACCGGACTCTTATTGAGATGGCAAGAACGATGCTTGATGAGTACAAGACTCCAAAACACTTTCGGGCGGAAGCGGTTGAGATAGCTTGTCATGCAACAAATCGCTTGTATCTTCACAAGCTACTCGGCAAGACGGCATACGAGCTCCCCACCAGTAACAAACCCCAAGTTGGATACTTTCGAGTATTCAGCTCAAAGTGCTACATTCTTGATAAGCATCGTCGTTCTAAATTTGCTGCTAAATCTCATGAAGGTTTCCTACTTGGTTATGGTTCAAACTCTCACACTTACCATGTCTACAACAATTTCACCCGAAAGGTTGAAGAGATAGTAGATGTGAAGTTTGATGAATCTAACGGCTCGCAAGTAGAGCAATTGCCAATTGATGTAGGAGACAAAGACCCTTTGGAAGCAATCCAAGACTTGTCTATTGGCAAGATTCGTCCAACGGAGGTGTAGGAAAGTACCTCGTCCATCCAAGTGGAAGCTTCCACCCCACGACAAGGTGAACCAAGAGTTGATACGGAAGCATCCACAAGTGGGACACACCAAGACGAAGAACACGAGGAAGTACACCAAGATGAACATCAACAACCTCCTTCTCCACCACAACAAGAGAACGACAACGTCAACAATGAAGAAGGCCAAGAAGAAGAACAAGATGAAATGGATGTTCCACCCCGAGCCAAGCAAAAGCTCCCATGAGTTCGAGCAAGAGTCGCCAAAGACCATCCCGTCGAGCAAATCTACCACGATATCCAAACCGGGAGAGTCACTCACTCTAAAACTCGTTTGGCTAACTTTTGTGAACATTATTCATTCATCTCTAGCATTGAACCTATGAAGGTTGAAGAAGCATTGGAAGATCCAGATTGGATAAACGCCATGCATGAAGAGCTACACAACTTTGAGAGAAATCAAGTGTGGACATTGGTTGAGAAGCCAGACAACAACCACAACATCATCGGTACCAAATGGGTGTTTCGCAACAAGCAAGATGAAGATGGACAAGTTGTTCGCAACAAAGCACGTCTAGTCGCCCAAGGCTACACTCAAGTCAAAGGTATGGACTATGGTGAGACATATGCCCCCGTTGCTAGACTTGAGTCCATTCACATCTTACTTGCTTATGCTAATCGCCATGATATCACCTTATACCAAATGGACATTAAAAGTGCTTTTTTTAATGGTGAAATTGAGGAGGAAGTTTATGTTAAGCAACCTCCCGGCTTTGTCAATCGTAAGAAACCTAATCATGTTTACAAACTTCACAAAGCTCTTTATGGTCTTAAACAAGATCCTAGAGCGTGGTATAAATGCTTGGCCAAGTTCCTTATTGAAAAAGGCTTTGAAATTGGAAAAATAGATTCTACTCTTTTTTACTAAAAGGGTTAATGGAGAACTATTTGTGTGCCAAATTTATGTTGATGATATAATATTTGGTTTGACTAACCCTCATTTTAGTGAGAAGTTTGGAAAGCTAATGTCGGAGAAGTTTGAGATGTCTATGATGAGTGAACTCAAATTCTTTCTTGGTTTGCAAATCAAACAAACTAAGGAAGGTACCTTTGTCTCTCAAACAAAGTACACCAAGTACTTATTCAATAAGTTCAACATGCAAGAATGCAAAGGTATGACTACACCCATGCCTACTAGTGGACATCTTGATTTGACCAAAGATGGTGAACCGGTTGATCAAAAGGTTTACCGCTCCATGATTGGCTCATTGTTATATCTATGTACCTCTCATCCTGATATCATGCTAAGTGTGTGCATGTGTGCACGATATCAAGCGGCCCCTAAAGAATGTCATCTTAAGGCGGTGAAAAGGATAGTGAGATACTTAATACACACACCAAATTTTGGCATTTGGTATCCTAAGAGGTCTTCTTTCAATCTTGTTGGTTACTCCAATTCGGACTATGCTGGAGACAAGGTTGATAGAAAGTCCACTTCGGGCACTTGTCAATTTCTTGGTAGATCTCTTGTGTCTTGATCTTCCAAGAAACAAAACTCGGTATCCTTATCCACCGCCGAAGCAGAATACATTGCCGCTGGTTCATGTTGTGCTCAATTACTTTAGATGACCCAAACTCTCAAGGACTATGGGATATATGTGAAACATGTTCCATTGCTTTGTGACAATGAAAGTGCTATCAATATTGCTCACAATGCCGTGCAACATTCTCGAACTAAGCATATTGAAGTTGGTCGTCATTTCATTCGAGATCACGTTGCCAAAGGGGACATTGATCTTATGCATGTTCGCACCGATAAGCAATTGGCGGATATATTCACCAAACCGCTTGATGAGAAAGTCTTTTTCCGTTTGAGAGGTGAATTGAACATCATTGATGCTTCAAACTTGGAGTAGAAACTCCATTTGCATACATGCAAGGCATGAGCCCTCGACTAATCCTTGATACTTCTTTCATGTTGCTATTTATATGTCTTGGATATATTTGCACCCTTGCATGCTATCTAACCCTTGTAGGTACTTGGATGAATCTAAATCTATGAGATTGTAACCCACTCGCATCATGAGCAATTTCTACACCACCAAGTCTCTACACAATGGTGGTTGAAGACAAGGAAGCACGAAACCCTTCAAACATATCCTTTGACAAATTCTATATTAAGTTTTATGATTGTAATTTTTGATAACCAAGTGCTCCTCCTTGAAAGACTAACCCATGTAGGTAGATGAACTCAAATTCCAAGTGGTGCTCCAAACTCTTGATGAGATACATCAACCTTGAGCAACCCACACAAGTCCAACTACATGATCAAGATCAACACCACCACCCAAGGTATGTTATTCCATCTTAGAGAAGCTTTACTCCAAGTCATGGGTCAAAGCGACTCAACAAGATGTGAATACATAAAGATGCTTAAACGAAAAATGGTAACCCCATTTTGAGCTTAAAACTATGAGTATGACCTATGATCAAGTGATCTCACTTGACTCCTAAGTAAATATACTCTAACATAGGCGACATTGTCACCAACCAATTCTAGATGAAGTTCTGTTGTGTTTTTCTGTGCTCTTGCATTTGTCTCATGCATATTTTTTCCCCTTTCAAAAAAACTTCATCTAGATTTCTTTTCTTTTTCTGTATTCCCTGCATCCAATTCATTGCAAATCTTTCAGCAAATTCCTTGCAAATCCTTGTGAGATTTTACCTGCCTAGTGAGATGAGGTGACAAGTGTTTTCACTGTGATGAACTCGGTCACACCGGTTTGTTTCCTTCGGTCCAACCGAATCCTTTCGGCACCACCGAAGCACACAACTCGGTGCTACCGGTTTCACCGCAGGAAAGACAGCTTGCCACTTGCTCCTACATTCTTTTTGCTCCAGCTCCACTCAATGATTCTTGTCCTCTACCAAAATCACATTCGACCTGCTGCTTTGCTTTGTGACTAAAGGACCAAACCCATTTGTAACAAAAATCCAGAAGAACCCTTCTTGGAAATTGATGTCAAAGGGGGAGAGAGAGATCACATCAAAGCTTAATCATTTCTATAGGGGGAGAGAATACTCAGGGGAGAGTGTAAGAAACCCCAGATGCCTGGTGTTCAAGAGGAGAGAAGTCACATGTCTTTAAGAGGGGAAAGACATGTTCATAGTTGATTGTTTGCATTAGCTCTGTTTCTTTTCTTTGCTTTGATTTTCCGTTCCCTATCTTCTCCCAGTATCCCATGGTAGATTCAGGGGGAGCAAGACATCTAAGGGAAGGAAATCCTTGAATTCATTGCACATCTTTACCTTTGGGAACATGTCTATATCCGATGGGGTACTCATTACTCACTCTCTACATGTCATCCCAGTCTTGGTACTCTTGTGGTTTCTTTTGTTCGCTCTGGATAGTAGGTGTATCTGTGTTATCTAACCTTGTTTACTCAGGTTCATTCCTTCCTAAGCCAACTCAAGACCACAAGGTAAGTATATGCACCACTGTCATGTGTATGAGGATTTCTTGCTGATGTACATACTGTTTGGAAGAAGGACTCATGAGCATGAAGGTACACTTCCTATATTCACATCATTTGCTCTAATGCATATAGCCAAGATACATGTAACACATTGCTTACTCTGTCATGCTTATGCATTCACATGTTCCTACATTACATATTTACATGATTGCATACATGTACAGGGAGCCTATGCATGTTACATGTCTTTCCAAAGCTTTACTTGTTATTCTCTATATCTTTATCTAAAGCTTTGATGTATGTTGTCATCAATTACCAAAAAGGGGGAGATTGAAAGCACAAGTGCTCCCTGGGTGATTTTGGTAATTAATGTCAACATATCTCTTGTTGGACTAATGCTTCTACCTAGTATGTTTTAGATAAGTTCAACAATCGAGTGGCATGGACTAGAGGATGTGGAACCCCTTCAAGATGCTAAGGACAAAGGATTGGCTCAAGCTCAAAGCACAAGACTCTACATTTTTCATTTTAGTGATCCAAGATCACATTGAGTCCATAGGAAAAGCCAATACTATCAAGAGGGGGTGAGGTGCTGCTTAATGAGGTTCTTACTCAAAATGCTTAGTGATATGCTCCAAAGCCCTCAACTACTTTCTCATATCCACATGTGTCCCAAACCAAAAGTCAAACTCGGCCCCACGAAAAGTCTCTATCCGATGCCACCGAGTTCTCTTGACATAGCCACTGCTAGAAACCCTAATCAATTCGGTCTCACCGATGGGATCTCGGTCTCACCGAGATGGTCTTGCAAACTCTATGTTGCCTATTGCAATAATTTTGGTCCCACCGAGGTATGGAATCGGTCCCACCGAGTTTGCTTGGCCAACTCTCTGTTTCGCTTATTACCCAAATTGGTCCCACCGAGTTTGTGTAATCGGTCAAACCGAGTTGATGCTTTACCCTAACCCTAGCACATCGGTCCCACCGAATTGATCATGTTGGTCCCACCGAAATGCCTAACAGTCACATTATGAATTAAATCGGTCTGACAGAGTTCTCTGAATCGGTCCCACCGAGTTTGGTAAATTGTTTGTAACGGTTAGATTTTGTGTGGAGGCTATATATACCCCTCCACCCACTCTTTATTCGTGGAGAGAGCCATCAGAACATGCTTACACTTCCAACATACATTTTTTGAGAGAGAACCACCTACACTTGTGTTGAGGTCAAGATATTCCATTCCAACCACATAAATCTTGATCTCTAGCCTTCCCCAAGTTGCTTTCCACTCAAATATTCTTTCTACCAAATCCAAATCCTATGAGAGAGAGAGTTGAGTGTTGGGGAGACTATCATTTGAAGCACAAGAGCAAGGAGTTCATCATCAACACACCATCTATTACCTCTTGGAGAGTGGTGTCTCCTAGATTGGTTAGGTGTCACTTGGGAGCCTCCATCTAGATTGTGGAGTTAAACCAAGGAGTTTTTAAGGGCAAGGAGATCGCCTACTTCATGAAGATCTACCCGAGTGAGGCAAGTCCTTCGTGGGCGACGACCATGGTGGGATATACAATGTTGCTTCTTCGTGGACCCTTCGTGGGTGGAGCCCTCCGTGGACTCGCGCAACCGTTACCCTTCGTGGGTTGAAGTCTCCATCAACGTGGATGTACGATAGCACCACCTATCGGAAGTACGCCAAAATCTCCATGTCTCCAATTGCGTTTGCACACTCCAACCCCATCCCTTTACATTCTTGCAACTTGCTTGATTTACTTTCCGCTGCTCATATACTCTTGTCATGCTTGCTTGATATGTATTGTGAATGCTCAAACTTGTGCGAAAACTCCTCTTCTACTTAAAGAAATTAAAAACTACAACTTTTCTTGCTAAGAGTCTATTCACCCCCCCTCTAGACACCTCTTCTCGATCCTACATCCGTACAAAGTACGACAGAGAAATAACCACAGAGAAGAAAGCTAAAAGTAAACAATCAAATGAGCATCTTTGCATTTGTTTTGCATTGAATCATTTTACAAGCTTGACTAGTGCTATTTTTCTACTTTTACAAAAACCGCATCGTAATGTTAAAACGTGCATTTGCATGTACATAAGTAATAGTAGTACTCCCTCCATCTAGGTGTATAAGTCTTCCCTCCTTCTTGGTCACGGTGCACAACCAAATATGACTTATTGACCTAGACGGAGGGAGTAGCATAGTATGCAAGCATATATAGAGAGAGACGTGTAGTGCGATAGTATATAGTAAAGTTTGTGCTATATGCACGTACATACAAAATGCGTACGAATACACAAGGTTTCCAAACTTTCCCTTTTACATACTTAATTAAGGACGCTAATAATTCCTGAACGTTTAGGATTTATCATTTGCGTCCCAAAACTAATGAGATCACCTTACGAAACAAAAATTATACTCCTACTAAAAGCCACGATGCTCGCAGGAGCGCTTGCGGCGCGCCATGAGTGCCTTGGTGCGTGACCGTTTCCCAGTGCACCGACACAACACCTCTTCCTCAACCTCGCAACTCGCGAGGTGCTGATTTGCGGCTTGCCGGCGGGCGAGCGCGATCTCACCAGTGTGGTGATCCGGCGCCAATAGGTACTCATCCTTGCTGGAAGCATGCACCCGGTCCACGTACTGCCAAGCGTAGATGATGCGCTTGGGCCCGATTGCACTCAGGGCTTCGGCACGGGCGTCCTCCGCCACCCTCACGGCCCTCGCATGAGCCTTCTTCCAAAGAGCCAATTGCCTGACTCTCTTAGACGCGACATAGGCCTGCCAGGCAGCTTGTTCCGTGGTGCGCTTCTCTTCCTCGCCCTTCTTCTCCGCCTCTATTTTTGGCGCGCTCTGCTAGAGGCAAAGCCTCCCACAAGGCGACATCCATTTCTTTCCAAAGCTCCTCAAGGCTGGGGGGCTCGGCGGGCGGCCGCGTTCTCCTCGTAGCGGGGAGCCGACGCGCGTGCTGGCGAGATTGGGAACACCGACGCATCCACCTCAACGCGTCGTGTCAAGGAGCGAAACACCGACACGTCCTCCTCGACTAGTGGCGGCGAGGAAAGGAACGCTGACGCGTCCACCTCGATGCGTCACGACGAGGAGCGGAACACCGACGCATCCTCCTCGACTAGTGGCGGCGAGGAACGGAACGATGACGCGTGACCGTCCGTGCGGTGCAGCGAGGGGTGCCTAGGGCTTGGGAGGGGCGATGCCATGGTGGTCGACGTGAGAGGGAGGGGGAGGAGATAGCGATGAACATGAACGTGAGGGGGAGGAGATAGCGATGTCGTGGGAGGCGCATTATTTATAGCGAGCAATGGCACACCTATGTAAGATATGGACTGAGCTGCACTGACTTAACTGCAGGTCTAGTTGCATCATTGACATGTGGGCCAGACCCCTGTTGGGCCCATATGCACCTGCAGTTAAGTAACTGAAGCAGCATCCCAGAAGATATGTTGCATGATTAACGTAACAGCTACTCCCATCACATGCTCAAATTTCAAGGTGCATTAATTCATTGCATGCGAGGATTGTGAGAAACTTGACCAATGCATGTACTTCATGTATGCATGCATTGCAATTAATGCATTGGTAAACACAATTCTTTGAGAAAAATGAGTGCATTAATTGAGTGCTTTTACAGACCATGAAAATTATTCTACCACTCATCATCTACCTTGGTTGGTGAGATTTTTGAATCGAGCCCTATAAACCGGAAAGGAGGTAGTATGTGGGCATATTTGTTGGAGTAAATTACGGGGGAGGGAAGGGGTGGAAATATTGTTGGTCACAACGGATTGGACGAGTGCGGGGGGAGGAGAGTCATGCATGCAGATTTGTTCCACACGGGGTGGAGTGGTGGGACCGCCGGAGGGAGAAGGAGAGTCTGGCAGGCATATTGTTCCCACACATGGAGAGGAAAATATTTGGAGACGAACGAGCTTCCTGCAGGTACGCGCCAAATGTAGATCACGGGTTCCGGCAAAACGCTTAAGGTTCGAACACTGGGTGTGCACAAAGATTTCCCCCCTACGATCCACGTCCTAACTCGGCTAAGATCTTACGAACTAACTCCACGAACTCGCAACACAAAGGACACAAGATTTATACTGGTTCGGGCCACCGTTGTGGTGTAATACCCTACTCCAGTGTGGTGGTGGTGGATTGCCTCTCGGGCTGAGGATGAACAGTACAAGGGGAAGAACAACCTCCTGAGGAGAGGTGTTCTTGTGCTTGGCGAACTTGTGTGTGTTCTGGTCTTTCTTGATCTGACCCCCTTTTTATCTCTCTTTCTCTCGATCTCTCCCCCCAGCCATGGTGGTCGCTAGTCCTATTTATAGAGGCCCTGGTCCTCTCCCCAAATATTGAGCGGGAAGGGAGCCAACAACGACCAATTTGAAAGGGGACAACTAGTACAACTTATCCTGACAAAAGCAGTCTTCGCCTGCCAAAGGCTCTAGTGGTGACGCTGTCTTGGGCTCCACTGTTACCTCTGTCTTGCCTTCCTGCTGGTCTTGGTCTCGTTGCACTGATATGGAAACCTTGGCTTGACGCCTTGGTACTCCGTGCCTGCACCTGCTTCCTTAGCACCAAATAGGAAACAAGGATGCTACGCGTGCTGGCGCCCGCCTGGCCTTGGTCGGCATGGCTCACGTCACTAGAACCTCGCGAGGTTTGCATGGCCTTGAAATCTCCGCCCCTCATGAGCCAGCCTGGTGAGGCCGCTCCTGAGGAGGTCTTGTGCCGTCCGCCTCGCGAGGCTTGGCCCCTCGCGAAGGTCTTGAATGCCCTGTTGATGAAGATGGGCCATACAGGCCTGCTAGCAAAGCCACGCCGTGGGCCGCAGGAAGGCAAGTCTGGGGACCCCCATTCCGAGAACGCCGACAGTAGCCCCTGGGCCGAAGGCGCGCTTGGGCTTGGCTTCGAGGCGAAGCCAAAGGTCAAGTGCGGAGCACCATGGGCCCCAATAGCCTGCGGCCTTGGTCGACGCGTGGTGGTTGATTGGATGTGGGTGTCTCCACTTCCCCATGCTGCATCGACAACTGCTCAACCTGACAAGTCCCCGCGACATGCAAGGAAAACCATCATTACCTGTGATCGTGGGGGGTGCTGGTTGGCCTTCTCCGGCTATAAATGAGGAGGGGAGAAGAGCCCCCATCGCCCATTTCTTCCTCTGCCTCTCCCGCTTCTTCTCCTTCCTAGCTCCACTCCTTGCTTGTGCAGACATGGCATCGATCCGGAGGTTCTTGGCCGCAGAGAAGGGCAAGGCTCCCCTTACCGAGCCCGAGCTGCTCCTGCTGAAGAAGAGGAGGTCCCCACGCCGCGAGATGGTAGTGAGGCCGGTGGTGTCGCGGCCTTGGTATGAAAGGCCGCCTCCTGGGTACCCGCTACCCTTGTATGCTCACGTCGACGTTTCTGGAGGGAGGAGCGGTGAGCGGCACCGCCCGTGCCAGAGCCATTGCGGCCATGCCGCAAAGGCGCACACCGTCGCCCCAGGGGTCCACGTGATGGACTCCTCGTGTGAGTTAGTGCTGTGAGCGGCGATGCCCCCGAGCACCTGGATTCGGCTCCCGTAGTTCTTCGCCACCGAGATGCCGCCGAGGGGCCTTCGTGAGCTTTGGCTGCAACACGCCGACTGCGACACCCTAGTGACTAGAGCGGAGATTGGAGCCATTGCCTCCGGGAAGTTCTTCATGACCTGAGGCTGGGGCGAGATTGCCCGAGTCTGCTGCACGGAGGGCGCCTTCACGATCCACTTAGAGTAAGATGGTGCCTCCGTGCTATTCTACAAGGTCTTCGACGAGGAAGGCCGCCGCCTGGAGTGCTGCCCCGAAGGAGGTCTCCTGGACGACGCTGCGGCGGGCGCTGGGCTTGCCGCAGGCCTCGCCTGTAGCTCCTCCAGCGACATCAGTGACTCCTGGTGGTCCCGCGACTCTCCTAAGCTCTTGGAGTCTCCGGAGATGAGCGATGACAGCTACGTGCCCCCGAGCTCCCGCCGAGCCCGGAGCAGGGCTACGGCGTCCAGCCGCCGTCGCCGCTAATCTGGATGGGGTTGGCGCCGGCCTCGCGTGGCCCACTATTGATGATGGCGTTGGTGACATTGGGTGCATGTAGATAGAACCCCTAGGAATTCCTTCCCTTTTGTTCCCTGCGAGGATTCAAGAAATGAACCCCATGGGGGCATGTAAAGCGTCTGTAATGCCTTTTGTCAACATAGTCCTCATTATGAAGATTTGCGTGCGCATATATATCCTGCCGAGGCTCGGCCTCCCCTTTACAATCCTGCGGCAGCTTGGTGCTCTACGCTAACAGGTCCTGGTCCACAGGAAGGCTGCAGCCGTTGCTGGTATGCCAGGTCGGGTGCCATGGTCAAGGCCAGGAGGTGAGCGGCCTGAGGTCCAGTAAGAGCTCCTGAGGCGCGATGCTCAAGAGGTCCCCTTTAGCGCGCAAGCAGCTGTCTTAGGATGGGAAAGGAAGAAAACGTTGCCGTAGTAGGGCAGCTAAGGGAGTGAGCGAGGGTCTCGTGCCATAGCGACTGGTGGATCCAGAGCGAGAACTTATCTTGGCTGTCCGGGGTCAGCTCCTCGAGTCGTGCCGAACTCGTACGTCGGCCACCGTAGTGTAGCTTGGTCAGGCCCGTGTGGGTCTCCCCTCCCCTTCATGTTCTTCTTGGTGCTCTGCATTCTCAGGTCCCGGCCCTCGAGCGAGCTCAGCTGCCACTGGTATGCTAGGTCGCGTGGCATGGTTAAGGCCAGGGGGTGAGGGCTGGAGAACCAGTAAGAGCTCCCGAGGTGCGATGCTCAGGAGCCCCCCTTTTAACGCGCAAGCGAATCGCATGAGAGAAGAGGGAGAGTCCGTGGTACCGGCTGCTGCGGCCCTCAGGAGGTCCCTGCAAGTTAGCGCGAGGAAGGGCACCGGTTGCCGTGGTGATTGCTGATTCGCTTCCGGTGCGTGAGAGGGGACTCCCTACTGAGGAGAGCCCCCGGGGTGTGTACAACCCCGCCCTGACACGTGGCTTGCACGGCAGGGCTAGACGAGGTGTGTTTGGACACTCGTGAGCCAGCACGGGACTCACGAGGCCCTACCTTAAGGCGGGTTGCGCCTGGTATTGGTTCTTGTTTGCTGTGTTGGTCCTGTGAGGTGGTTAGACAACGCGAAGGGTCCTGAAGAAAGACGACCGACGCACGGCTCCTGCGATGGGCGACAATCAAGCAGGTGATAGTCATAGATAGATTAAGTATGAAAGGCAACCTAGCTCAGGTAAATGCAGGGAAGATGCATGCCACTAGGTCAGGCCCGAGGGGCTTGGGGATGATGCAGCCCGAGGGGTGCCCCCAACTAGGTAAGCTAAAGACATAAAAAAGGAAAGATACATGCCACATGGACGGACCCACACAGCCTGGGAATGATGCAGCCAGGGGGGGCGCTCCCAGCTGAATGAACTTGGAAAATGTCACCTGGTTCTATTGATGAAGGAGAGTTGGGGCAACTGAAGGTATGCGGTGAAGGGGCTACTCCTCATGAGCCACCGGGGCCCTGAGCCTCGGGAGGCTCTGGGGGTCCAGGGGGTTCCTTGAGAACCGTCTTCATCTCCGTTAGCACAGCGTGGTGCCTGGCCTCCTGAGCCACCAGGATGCTCTGTAGGTTGCGCTGATAGGCGGTCACCACGCTCACCAGGCTAAGAGGCATGCGAACATAGCTGTGAGGTGGGCCCTCGCAGCGTCCCACGCGCGAAGGCCATAGTTAGAGTTAGTTTGGGTTAGTTTGAACTCAACTAACCCAAAAAAATCTAACCCACCCAAGAGGTGCTTATTTGGGTTAGTTCTTCTCGGGACACTAAAAAACACATTTTTCTCTCGCTCTCCCCGCAGCAGATCCCTCCCCACTTCCTCGAAGCTTCTCGTCCTCTCCCTCCCTCCCTCCCTCCCTCTCGCACCGCCCATGAAGGCACCTCGCCGTATCCGCGCTCCATCTAACCCTATCATCCAAACACCTCTTTCACTAGAGTTACTTCAGGATTAGAATCTTTAACTCATCTAACTCATCTAATAGTAGTTATTATACTCATTATAATCAGTATTGTAGATATTGATATTTTTAGTATAAATTTGGTCAAACACTTTGCAAACGGTTGACGGTAGTAAAAAGGACCAGAGGGAGTATCATGCATGCGGAGTAGGCAAAAAAATTGCTCAGTTATAGCCGATCGAAGTCTCAAAGGGCGCGACCACACGAGGGAGGCGAAGGTCGTGGGAGGCGCGACGATTGACGGAATTAAGTGAAGTTACCCACGCGCCGGCATGGCATGCGAGTAGGCAGAAGCTATACCGTCAGGCCTACGATATGGGTCTAGTAGACATGACATCTACTGGGTCCCGCATAGTTCTCGAGAAGTCTTTGGGGGCTTGCAGCCATTTATCCACCGGGCAAGCCAGCAAAGCCACACCATTCGCATGCCCTACTCGTCCCTGTCTTCTACTAGTACAATACCATACAATAGTTCGCTCCCAGTCGTCCCGTCCTTTCACATTACACCAATTCAACTTCTCCTAACCCTCCTCCAAAATCCATGGCCTCCCAAATCTCCATGGCCGCCGCTGAGTACCAGGTTAGAGCCATTACCGGCGATGAGTTCTTCGTCATTTACACATGTGGATCCACGACGATGAAAGCATGCCTTGCTCGCTTCCTACACATGTTCAACAGTTCAACTGATGAGTGGGTCGCTGGGCAAGATGTTGAGTACACCACGGTCCTGCAAAGAGAGAAGAAACTAAATGAGGCAGAGAAGAAGAAGCCCGTCGTGATCCAGGTTTGCGTACATAACATGTGCTTGGTCTACCACATATGCCATGCCGATGTTGAGTGCCAGGATTTTAAGAACTTCCTCAAGGACGGAAGAGTGAAATTCGTTGCTGTAGACTTTAGGAACGACAGGGATGTCCTAGGTCGGATAGGCCTCATTGTAGGCTAGCCCTTCGATCTCCAGAAGGCAAGCCTGGTGTCCTCCTCTCAGCCTTCAATGCTGACCCTGGCAGCAGCCATGATTGATCCTTCGTACGCTAAACTAAAGAAACCTCACCACGAGTTTCATCATGCATGGGAGTCGAAGACATTAGATGAAGATCACATCCTGTACGCAGCAATGGATGCCTACCTTTGTTTAAATATCTACAAGGGTTGGATGAAGAGGCAGAGCCCAGTGCCTGGTTCAAGCAAAGAAGCGTCAGCAAAGAGGAAGAGGAAGAGTGACGAGGACGAAGTCGAGGACGTGGACTCGGACTCCGAGTAGGTGGCAGTGCCGTCGCTCATGCTGGTTCTACTGTAGTGTCAAGCTGACTAGTTGCTTAGTTTATTTTCAAGGGTCTGTTGTGCTGAGGCCCCAGCAGAACTATGTTTATGTTCTTTCTCGTTATTTGAACTCTTTAGTACGTACAGTAGTACTAGTACTATGTCTTACTACTGTTCTTCTTACAGTTGGTACTACTGCTCGTATCTTCGTGTTCCTACTGTACTTAATACGTTCATACTAGTAGTATAATTTGGGTCAGTCGATTTGTGAAAGAAGTTCGACGGAGCGAAGGAAGAAGACTAAGGTGGCAGGGTGCCCATGATCTATCTTATGAGTGTTGGGTGTGGAATGCAGTTCGCGAAAAAATGGATAGTGCCCGGGGTTAAACAGATGGCGGGGGTGGGGAGCATGGCGGTAGCAGGCGGTTCAGGGGAGGGCACGATGGCGGTGGCAGGCGGTTAGGCGTGTGGCGGGCTGAGAAGATGAATCGTGCATCAATTTCGGAGGTTGAAGAAGCCCTTCTAGCCATCCATGTTGCATCAAACGGCTCACAAGAGTCGACTGACCCAAATTGCTCCTTCAGATTGCAGGAGCCACGTGGCATTCAAGGTCTCGAAGGTAGATTCCGCGTCCGCACCCGGTTTGCGGGCTCGACGCGCGCGCGACCGGCTTCTGCCGTGACAGCCACCATGTGCGCCTCCTCCGAGCGGGCGGAGATGACAATGACACGCTAGTTCCTCCTCGCCGGCGTGATGGAGCACGCGCTCGTCCTCCTCTTCATACGTTGCGTGCATAGACGCAGCTCCACCAGCTGCTCGCATGCTTGGCAGTGCGGTGACATCGCGAGGAGGGACTGCAGACGACATGAGCGGGCGAGCCTTCGGCTTGGTGGCGACACGGCGGTGATGGGTGAGAAATTGTTGGTCGGAGCAGGCGGGCGCCGGCATGCGCAACGGCGGCGGCAACATATTGATGAGTGCGCGGATGGGAGCTTATTTTAGTTTTATATAGGGTTGGTCAAACTTAAAAGAAAACCGTACTAGTACACGTAAACATTAGACTTAGACAACGCTTTTATTAGTTACCACAGCTACGATACGGAATCCTGTGCAAGCGCGTGAACCGCGGCCGCGCGGTCGATCGAACGGTGCGTCACCGTGTCGCGCTCGAAGGACATCCACCGAACCTTTTTGTGTGTGTGAAAACAATCCCCGAATATTACTCAACTTTTTTTCCTGGAAAAGTTCTTGATGCTACAATATTTCCATATATTTGAATTTAGCTCTAATTTGTGCTTATTTGGATTTGGACGTTTTAGGTGCGCCCTAGTTTTTTTAATACTGATTTTGTGTGTGTGACTGAGAGAGAACGTGTGTATGTATCCATATGTGTGTTGTGGCGGAAGGGCAATGTGGAGACGGTGTGCGTGTGATAGAGACATAGAGAGGTGTGAATGTGCAAATGATCATGCATGAGTGAGACATAGACAGATGCCGATATGTTGTGTACTTGTGTATACATGAGAGAACGGTCTTCTATTTTACTTGTGTGTGTATGTGTGTGTGTGTGTGTGTGAGAGAGAGAGAGAGAGGAGCGTCCGTAACACAACAACCATCTCTCTCGATTCGTCCATCCCTCGCACGATCGCATGTAACACATGCATCAACACGCACATTTTGACACCCTCACCCGGCCCCTTCCCAGCTCAAGGCCCTCACATCGCTCTCTATCTCGCTCACACAATCTCTTCATGAATACCCTGTTTAGCATGTAGCTTTACGTCACATACACACACATTTCTCTCCTTAGGTTTGTTTTCTCTCAATATCTGACACACACACAACACACACACACCCCCTCCCCGAGCACACAATTCATCCCCATCCAAGGTTATATGGCGACCACTCTCGCTTGTGCTTCTCTGCACCCCAGCATGCACAACACTTCAATCTTCAAAGAGGGCATCAAGGCGATCGAAGATGGCGACCACACTGCACTAGAGAATGTGGGCCATTTGGAAGCAGGATGATGTGATGACGGCTGATTGACTCCTCCCCCACCCTCTCTCTCTCGCACAAAATTACCAATCCCTCTCTCCGCCGCACAAATTTATCAATCCCTCAACCCACAAGATCCTTCCCCTCTCGTCCATGTTTTTCCAGCTCTCTCATCAAACCTGTTGTCTCTTCTCCTTCCACGTGTACATAATCCGGATGCACACGCATCTCACGTATATTACATGTCTCCATGTTTCTCATAGACCTAACTTCTTCCTATCTCTTTCTCTCTCTATCTCCCTCTCTCTGTTTCGTTAGGTTTGTCTCCTACTCTCTCGTCCACATACATACAGTCTTTCCCACCCTATCTGCTCCATCTTCGCAAGCTCTCTCTGCACGTTTCATTCACACATTGGGATATGTTCAAAATGTTGCTTTTATAATGGATGATGTAGAGTTATTGTTGGTTTTGTTGCATCCTACAAAGTAATAACTATGAAATGCATTTTGATTGTCATTTGACTGGGATTATGCGAGTTTGAGCATGTTGTGAAGTACTATAGACCTCGTATACATCTTGGAATTTGACAATGATTGTAACTATTGAATTGTATAGACCATTACATTCGAAGTCAGTAGCCTAATATATTTATTTCACAATTTCAACAAATGATTAATTCACTACATACTAAGAAAACAAATGTGTACACCCTCCGTTTTTATTTAAGTCCGCGTATTAGCATTGGTCAAAGTCAAGTTTTGTAAACTCTCAGAAAGTTTATAACAAAAAATATTAACATATACAATAACAAATAAATACCATTAGATTCATTATTGAATGTACTTTCACATCATACATATTTGTTATGGCAAATGTTTATATTTTTCTATAAACTTGGTCAAACTTTAGGAAGTTTGACTTCGGTCAAACCTAATATGCAGAGTTTACTAGTACTACTCGCTAGTTGCTTAGCCGAATCACCCAACACGTCACACGGGGAGTTCAGTGTCACAAAATTTTGAGGTCGGCGAGAAAATCTCCCGCGACCCTGATTCAAGCAGTGCGAAGTTATCATCATAGCCTTCGGAACAGGCCTACAGATGACGGTTGGTAGGGGGTTATTTTCGTAACTTCAGGTTCACCCTACCCAGCCAACCCCACCCCGGCACCCAAAGTAGTACACCTGAATACTCCCCATTTTCTATCCCCACCGCAAAATAGACTTCTCCACGACACCGCAGCCTTCTTGCTCCTCCCCTTCTACATCGGCGCACTCATCCACCGCAGCGCATCTTCCTCATCGACGACCTCGTACGCCGCACTAGAGCCGGTCCACCATCGCCGTCGTACATGGAGCCTCTTCCCCGGCACCGTCTTCCACGGTCTCGGATCTGCTTCCCGGAAGCCGATGCCAAGCGCAGAAGCACCACCGTCGTGGACAATGAACTGACTCCTGTTGCCGACCATGACTCACAGAGGCCACCGCGACCATCGTTCTCCTCCTCGATTGGTAATGTGTGTATTGAATCACTTAGCAGTACATGTGTAGTTCCAATTTTGTTCATACCTACCCTTCAAATTTCCTAGATGCTATTGGTCCCTTAAAAGTAATTGGTTATAGCCTCCATTTTTCCTGCCATGTTGAGATTTTAAAACCATGAGTGCGAACATGCAGAGGAGCAATGAAGACCAAACACGAGATATTGGGGACATCTTCAAGGAGCGTGGCAAGTTAAAGAGGAGCTGCACCGAACCTGTAAAACGAGCTTTGGTAAGTAACACCCTTTCAATTACTTTTGTTTAGCCTCATGTTCTTCGATGTGTATATGTTGTAGTTTCTGTTTCTCTTAAGCCTCGTGTTCTTCGATGTTTCATAAGAGTCTTAATCGTCCTAATGCTTTCTTTTTAGCTTGATGTAGGAAGTGGGTGTTCTCACCTTGTAGTCTGTTTTTATATTTTTTCCTTCTGAATTCACTTCTCACAGTTCTATTTATCTGGCTTCTACTAAATGGATCTGGTTTGCTCTGAGTATTGATCTAAAAAAGAAGTAACTTCATGTCAGGATGAAGTTCCTGCGAGGAGGGAAGTATGGTCAACCTCGAGATCATGTTTCCAGAATGAGGCTGGATTACACACAAGGTGCCAGTTCCCAAATGATGCTGGATTAGAAACAAGGTGCAAATTCCCAAATGATGCTGGATTACACACAAGCTAGGTGGAGTCGTCAGCTGTTCGTGTCCTCGTGGCTCTAGTAAAGACCGAAAGAAAGCATGCAGTAGCCGTTGAGAATGTAGCTGAGTTCGCGAAGAAGCGAAAAGAGCAATCAGATGCTCTCTTCACCCATGGCAAAGAAGAGATGGAAGAAGCCAGAAATAAGCTAGCAGAGGCAGAGCAGGCTAGACATATCCTGCTATCTAAAACTATTGTCAATACAAAATTTCCTTCATAGTAGCTAGGTTCAAATGTTTATCCATTCAGCATGCTTGTTGTGATGTCCGTGCATCTACTAATGTGGCACAATTTTTTTTCTGGGTCATGTAATAACAACAATTACTGTCCAAACAATAACAGACAAAGCATTGGACATGGTGATACGTCCATTTTGCATCATGCTTTTATATCGATATTTATTGCATTATGGACTGTTATTTCACCTTATGTCACAATACTTATGGCTATTCTCTCTTATTTTACAAGGTTTACATAAGGAGGGAGAATGCCGGCAGCTGGAATTCTGGGCTAGAAAAGGAGCAAATATTAGAGACCTATTCTGTGCAACTCCAAAAGTCCTAAAACTCCATGAAACATCTTAAAATAAATAAAGAAAAATCCTCGCCAAAGATGAAGGCCAGGGGGCCCACACCCTGCTCACGAGGGTGGGGGCATGCCCCCCTCCTAGGGCGCGCCCCCTACCTCGTGGGCCCCCTGGTGGGTCTCCGATGTCCATCTTCTGCTATATGAAGTCTTTCGATGAGGAAAAAATCAGAAGGAACTTTTCGGGACGAGACTCCGCCGCCACGAGGCGGAACCTTGGCGGAACCAATCTAGAGCTCCGGCAGAGCTGTTCTGTCGGGGATACTTCCCTCCGGGAGGGGGAAATCATCACCATCGTCAGCACCAACGCTCCTCTCATCGGGAGAGGGCAATCTCCATCAACATCTTCACCAGCACCATCTCATCTCCAAACCCTAGTTCATCTCTTGTATCCAATTCTTGTCTCAGAGTCCGGGATTGATGCTAGTAGGTTGCTAGTAGTGTTGATTACTCCTTGTAGTTGATGCTAGTTGGTTTATTTGGTGGAAGATCATATGTTCAGATCCTATATGCATATTATTACCCCTCTGATTATGAACATGAATATGCTCTGTGAGTAATTACGTTTGTTCCTGAGGACAAGGGAGAAGTCTTGATATTAGTAGTCATGTGAATTTGGTATTCGTTTGATATTTTGATAAGATGTATGTTGTCTAGCCTCTAGTGGTGTTATGTGAACGTCGACTACATAACACTTCACCATTATTTGGGCCTAGAGGAAGGCATTGGGAAGTAATAAGTAGATGATGGGTTGCTAGAGTGACAGAAGCTTAAACCCTAGTTTATGCGTTGCTTCGTAAGGGGCTGATTTGGATCCACATGTTTCATGCTATGGTTAGGTTTACCTTAATACTTTTGTTCTAGTTGCGGATGCTTGCAATAGAGGTTAATCATAAGTGGGACACTTGTTCAAGTAAGAACAGCACCCAAGCACCGGTCCACCCACATATCAAATTATCAGAGTATCGAACATGAATCATATGAACGTGATGAAAACTAGCTTGACGATATTCCCATGTGTCCTCGGGAGTGCTTTTCCTATTATAAGAGTTTGTTCCGACTTGTCCTTTTCTACAAAAAGTATTGGGCCACCTTGCTGCACTTTATTTACTTTTGTTACTTGTTGCTCGTTACAATTTATCTTATCACAAAACTAGTTGTTACCACTTATTTCAGTACTTGCAGAGAATACCTTGCTGAAAACCGCTTATCATTTCCTTCTGCTCCTCGGTGGGTTTGACACTATTACTTATCGAAAGGACTACGATAGATCCCCTATACTTGTGGGTCATCAAGACTCTTTTCTGGCGCCGTTGCCGGGGAGTGTAGCGCCTTTGGTAGGTGGAATTCGGTAAGGAAAAATTTATATAGTGTGCTGAAATTTACTGTCACTTGCTACTATGGAAAGTAATTCTCTGAGGGGCTTGTTCGGGGTATCTTCACCCCGTCTAGTAGAGCAAAGAGTTGCTCCTCAACCTACTGAACCTATTGAAAATGAAACTCCTTTTGAATTTCCTTCGGGTATGATGGAAAAACTGCTAGCTAACCCTTTTACAGGAGATTGAACAAAGCATCCTAATGAGCACTTAATATATGTGGATGAAGTTTGTGGATTATTTAAGCTTGCAGGTGTACCCGACGATGTTGCTAAGAAGAAGGTCTTCCCTTTATCTTTGAAGGGAGATGCATTGATATGGTATAGGCTATGTGATGATATGAGATCATGGAACTATAAAAGATTGAAATTGGAATTTCATCAAAAGTATTACCCTATGCATCTTGTTCATCGTGATCGCAATTATATACATAATTTCTGGCCTCGCGAAGTAGAAAGCATCGCTCAAGCTTGGGGGAGGCTTAGATCAATGTTATATTCATGCCCCAATCATGATCTCTCGAGAGAAATAATTATGCAAAGTTTTTATGCTTGGCTTTCTCATAATAATCAAACCATGCTCGATACTTCTTGTGTCGGCTCTTTTATGATGAAGACTATTGAATTCAAATGGAATTTATTGGATAGAATTAAACGCAACTCTGAAGATTGGGACCTCGACGAAGGTAAAGAGTCAGGTATGACACCTAAGTTTGATTGTGTTAAATCTTTTATGGACACCGATATTTTCCGTAAGTTTAGCACTAAATATGGACTTGACTCTGAGATAGTAGCTTCTTTCAGTGAATATTTTGCTACTTATGTTGATCTCCCTAAGGAGAAGTGGTTTATATATCATCCTCCCATAGAAGTAAAAGTAGTTGCACCTATTAAAGTTGAAGAAAAGGCTGTCACTTATAATGATCCTATTGTTCCTACTTCTTTTGTTGAGAAACCACCTTTCCCTGTTAGAGAAAAGGATCATGCTAAAGCTTCAACTGTTGTTCGTAAAAGCAATATTAGAACTTATACACCTCCTAAGCAAGTTAAAGTAGAACCTAATATTGCTATTGTTAAAGATCTCTTGTCTGATAATATTAATGGGCATGTTATTCAGTTCGAAGGTGAAACTGCTAGAATTGCTAAACCTTGTGCTAAAGATAAACATAGACCTGTGGTAGGCGTTCCTGTTATTTCTGTTAAAATAGGAGATCATTGTTATCATGGCTTATGTGATACGGGTGCTAGTGCTAGTGTTATACCTTATGACTTGTATAAAGAAATCAAGCATGAAATTGCACCTGCTGAATTAGAAGATATTGATGTCACAATTAAACTTGCCAATAGAGATACTATTTCAGCGATGGGAATTGTTAGAGATGTTGAAGTCTTGTGTGGGAAAACTAAATATCCTGCTGATTTTCTTGTTCTTACTTCTCCGCAAGATAGCTTTTGTCCCATTATATTTGGTAGACCCTTCTTGAACACTGTTAATGATAGGATAGATTGCAAAAAGAATGTTGTTACTATTGGCTTGGATGATATGATTCATGAGTTTAATTTCTCTAAATCTAGTAAACAACATCACGAGGAAGAATTGCCTAGTAAGGATGAAATTATTGGTCTTGCTTCTATTGCCATACCTCCTATTGATCCTTTAGAACACTATTTCCTAGACCATGAAAATGATATGTTCATGAATGAAAGAAGGGAAATAGATGAAGTATTCTTTAAACAGGAACCTATTCTGCAACACAACTTGCCTGTTGAAATTTTAGGGGATCCTCCTCCACCCAAGGGTGATCCCGTGTTTGAGCTTAAACCTTTGCCTGATAATCTTAAATATGCTTATCTTGATGAAAAGAAGATATATCCTGTTATTATTAGTGCTAACCTTTCAGAGCATGAAGAAGAAAGATTATTGAAAACTCTGAAGAAGCATCATGCTGCTATTGGATATACTCTTGATGATCTTAAGGGCATTAGTCCCACTCTATGTAAACATAAAATAAATTTGGAAGCAGATGCCAAACCAGTTCGTGATCCTCAACGACGTCTGAATCCTAAAATGAAAGAAGTGGTAAGAAAAGAAATACTCAAGCTTCCGGAGGCAGGTATAATTTATCCCGTTGCTGATAGTCAGTGGGTAAGTCCTGTCCATTGTGTCCCTAAGAAGGGAGGTATTACTGTTGTTCCTAATGATAAAGATGAATTGATTCCACAAAGAATTATCACATGTTATAGGATGGTAATTGATTTCCGCAAATTAAATAAAGCTACTAAGAAAGATCATTACCCCTTACCTTTTATTGATCAAATGCTAGAAAGATTATGCAAACATACACACTATTGCTTTCTAGATGGTTATTCTAGTTTCTCTCAAATACCTGTGTCGACTAGAGATCAATCAAAGACTACTTTTACATGCCCTTTTGGTACTTTTGCTTATAGACGCATGCCTTTTGGTTTATGTAATGCACCTGCTACCTTTCAAAGATGCATGATGGCTATATTCTCTGACTTTTGTGAAAAGATTTGTGAGGTTTTCATGGACGATTTTTCCGTCTATGGTTCCTCTTTTGATGATTGCTTGAGCAATCTTGATCGAGTTTTGCAAAGATGTGAAGAAACTAATCTTGTCTTGAATTGGGAAAAGTGCCACTTTATGGTTAATGAAGGTATTGTCTTGGGGCATAAAGTTTCTGAAAGAGGTATTGAAGTTGATAAAGCCAAGGTTGATGCGATTGAAAAGATGCCATGTCCCAAGGACATCAAAGGTATAAGAAGTTTCCTTGGTCACATCAGATTTTGCAGGAGGTTCTTTAAGGACTTCTCAAAAATTTCTCGGCCTCTGACTAATTTATTGCAAAAAGATATACCATTTGTCTTTGATGATGATTGTGTAGAAGCATTTGAAATACTTAAGAAAGCATTAGTCTCTGCACCTGTTGTTCAGCCACCTGATTGGAATTTACCCTTTGAAATTATGTGTGATGCTAGTGATTATGCTGTAGGTGCCGTTCTAGGGCAAAGAGTTGATAAGAAATTAAATGTTATTCATTATGCTAGTAAGACTCTAGACAATGCTCAAACAAATTATGCTACTACTGAAAAAGAGCTTTTAGCAGTTGTATTTGCTTGTGATAAGTTCAGACCTTATATTGTTGATTCTAAAGTAACTATTCACACTGATCATGCTGCTATTAAATACCTTGTGGAAAATAAAGATGCTAAACCTAGACTTATTAGATGGGTTCTCTTGCTACAAGAATTTGATTTGCATATTGTTGATAGAACGGGAGCTGAGAACCCCGTTGCAAACAACTTGTCTAGGTTAGAGAATGTTCTTGATGACCCACTACCTATTAATGATAGCTTTCCTGATGAACAATTAAATGTTATAAGTACTTCTCATAGTACTCCATGGTATGTTGATTATGCTAATTATACTGTTGCTAAGTTTATACCACCTAGCTTCACATACCAGCAAAAGAAAAAGTTTTTCTATGACTTGAGACATTACTTTTGGGATGACCCACATCTTTATAAAGAAGGAGTAGATGGTGTTATTAGACGTTGTGTACCTGAGCATGAATAGGAACAGATCCTACGCAAGTGTCATTCCGAGGCTTATGGAGGACACCACACTGGAGATAGAACTGCACATAAGGTATTGCAATCTGGTTTTTGTTGGCCTACTCTCTTCAGGGATGCCCGTAAGTTTGTCTTGTCTTGTGATGAATGTCAAAGAATTGGAAATATTAGTAGACGTCAAGAAATGCCTATGAATTATTCTCTTGTTTTTGAACCGTTTGATGTTTGGGGCTTTGATTATATGGGACCTTTTACTGCCTCTAATGGATACACACATATTTTAGTTGCTGTTGATTACGTTACTAAGTGGGTAGAAGCTATTCCAACTAGTAGTGCTGATCATAACACTTCTATTAAAATGCTTAAGGAAGTTATTTTTCCGAGGTTTGGAGTCCCTAGATATTTAATGACTGATGGTGGTTCACACTTTATTCATGGTGCTTTCCGTAAAATGCTTGCTAAGTATGATGTTAATCATAGAATTGCATCTCCTTATCACCCACAGTCTAGTGGTCAAGTAGAGTTGAGCAATAGAGAGCTCCAATTAATTTTGCAAAAGACTGTTAATAGGTCTAGAAAGAATTGGTCCAAAAAACTTGATGATGCATTATTGGCTTATAGAACTGCATACAAAAATCCTATGGGTATGTCTCCGTATAAAATGGTTTATGGAAAAGCATGTCACTTACCTCTCGAACTAGAACATAAGGCATATTGGGTATTAAAGAGATCAACTATGATTTTAAAGTTGCCGGTGAGAAGAGGTTATTTGATATCAGCTCACTTGATGAATGGAGAACCCAAGCTTATGAAAATGCCAAGTTGTTTAAAGAAAAAGTTAAAAGATGGCATGACAAAAGGATACAAAAGCGTGAGTTTAATGTAGGTGATTATGTATTGCTATACAACTCTCGTTTAAGATTTTTTGTAGGAAAACTTCTCTCTAAATGGGAAGGCCCCTATGTTATCGAAGAGGTCTATCATTCCGGTGTCATAAAGATCAACAACTTTGAAGGCACAAATCCGAAGGTGGTAAACGGTCAAAGAATCAAACATTATATCTCAGGTAATCCCATAAATGTTGAAACCAATATTATTGAAACTGTAACCCCGGAGGAATACATAAGGGACACTTTCTGGAATGTTCCAGACTCCGAAAAGGAATAGGTATGTGGTACGGTAAGTAAACCGACTCCAAAACAATTTTTAAGGCAATATTTCTCTGTCTTGGAATATTTAGAAAAATAGAAAAATAAGTAGCAGTCCGGGAAGGACACGAGGGCCCCACGAGGGTGGTGGGTGCGCCCTACCCCTCTGGGCGCGCCCCTACCTCGTGAGCACCTCGTGTGCCTTCCGAACTCCGTTTTCTTGCATGATACGTATTTTGGTCGGTAAAAATTCATTATATAACCTTCCGAAGGTTTTGACTCCCGTATCACGCAAATATCCTTTGTTTTCGTTTCGAGCTGTCCTGTTGCAGATTAAATCAACATGTCTTCCCAGGATTCGGAAGGAGAAATCTATGTGGATGATTACTTAGCAAATCCCAAGGTCTATGGAGATGTCGAATATGATGGATGGACCATGGAGGAAGAAGAGGACTATGAACCCAAGGGGAAGGAGGATACGAGCTCAGATGAAGATGAAGCACCATTACCTCAACCTGGGGACATGCACGTGGAATTCAAAAAGTCAAGTCTCCCTGATAGGGTAAAGAAACCCAAGTTCAAGTTTATCCCTTTTCGTCTCTTGCAGGAAAATAAGCAGGACCTATGCAAAAAGATATTAACCCTGGAGTGGGAGATTGATGATCTGAGGGATCAAAATGCCGTCCTCAAGCGCAAATTAAGGGAGAAGCCTAAGCCATCAACTAAGCCAACATCACCACCACCTTGTTCACCGACAAAGGAGACATAATCACATGGGTATGGGTACCCCCCTTGGCAACTGCCAAGCTTGGGGGAGGTGCCCCGGTATCGTATCACAATCACGACTCGTATCTTTACCATTTTTCTTAGTTCGATCCTAATAGTAGTATCTTGATCTAGTAGAATGAAGTTTATGGCATGATCTAGTTTTGAGTTTTGCTTTATGATCTCTCTTTGTAATCGAGTTCGTGAGCTATATATAATAAAGATTAGTGTTGAGTCAAGGGCTTGATTATTTTGCCATGATCTTGGGTCAATAAAAGAAAAGAGAAAAAGAACAAAAATAAACAAAAATTTCATATTGATCTTATTGAGAGTAATGACTTCACATAGAAAGAGTATGATGATTAAAAGTTGTTGGGAGTTGGCAGACATAGCTTTGGTCATTGTTGCAATTAATAGGAAGTAATAAGGAAAGAGAGGTTTTCACATATAGATATATTATCAATGACATCTTTTATGATTGGGAGCACTCATTAAAATATGACATGCTAAAGGGTTGATGTTGGACAAGGAAGACAACGTAATGAGTTATGTCTTTCTTATATCTGAGATAAAGTATGTTGTCATGGATCCTTTAACTTGTTGAGCTCGCCTTTCCCCCTCATGCTAGCCAAATTCTCAGCACCAAGTAGAAATACTACTTGTGCTTCCAAATACCCTCAAACCAGTTTTGCCACGAGAGTCCACCATATCTACCTATGGATTGAGTAAGATCCTTCAAGTAAGTTGTCATCGGAGCAAAGCAATAAAAATTTCTCTAAATATGTATGATTGATTGGTGTGGGAGAAATAATCTTTGTAGGATCTTGTGATGTGGAAGTAATAAAAGCGACAGACTGCATAATAAAGGTTCATATCACAAGGGGCAATATAAAGTGACGTTCTTTCGCATTGAGATTTTGTGCATCCAACCATAAAAGCGCATGGCAACCTCTGCTTCCCTCTGCGAAGGGCCTATCTTTTATTATTATCTTCTACCTTATACAAGAGTCATGGTGATCTTCACCTTTCCCTTTTCATTTTATCCTTTGGCAAGCTCAGCATGTTGGAAAGAACATGATATATATATATATATATATCTAATTGGATATAGGGGAGCATGAATTATTATTGTTGACATTACCCTTGAGGTAAAAGGTTGTGGGGCAAAACTATAAGCCCCTATCTTTCTCTGTGTCCGATTAAAACTCCGTAACCACAAGTATTGCATGAGTGTTAGCAATTATGAAGGACTAGATGATAGTTGAGTATGTGGACTTGCTTTTTAGCTCTGACATAGACTCTTTCCAATGTTATGATAAATTGCAATTGCTTCAATGACTGAGATTATAGTTTGTCGGAGCCCAATAAGGTTTATGATTTGTACTTTTGCATTATGAATAGATCATCACTTGAACATAAGTAATCATATGACAAAATCTATATATGTTGCTGTTATGAGAATAATCATGATGCCTTCTTGTTCGTATTTTATTTTTATCGACACCTCTACCTATAAACATGACGACATATTTATTGTTATCGGCTTTTCGCTTGAGGACAAGCGAGGTCTAAGCTTGGGGGAGTTGATACGTCCATTTTGCATCATGCTTTTATATCGATATTTATTGCATTATGGACTGTTATTTCACTTTATGTCATAATACTTATGGCTATTCTCTCTTATTTTACAAGGTTTACATAAGGAGGGAGAATGCTGGCAGCTGGAATTCTGGACTGGAAAAGGAGCAAATATTAGAGACGTATTCTGCGCAACTCCAAAAGTCCTGAAACTCCACGGAACATCTTAAAATAAATAAAGAAAAATCCTCACCAAAGATGAAGGCCAGGGGGCCCACACCCTGCTCACGAGGGTGGGGGCGCGCCCCCCCTCCTAGGGCGCGCCCCCTACCTCGTGGGCCCCCTGGTGGGTCTCCGACGTCCATCTTATGCTATATGAAGTCTTTCGATGAGAAAAAAAATCAGAAGGAACTTTTCGGGACAAGACTCCGCCTCCACGAGGCGAAACCTTGGAAGAACCAATCTAGAGCTCCGGCAGAGCTGTTCTGCCGGGGATACTTCCCTCTGGGAGGGGGAAATCATCACCATCGTCATCACCAACGCTCCTCTCATCGAGAGAGGGCAATCTCCATCAACATCTTCCCTAGCACCATCTCATCTCCAAACCCTAGTTCATCTCTTGTATCCAATTCTTGTCTCAAAGTCCGGGATTGGTGCTAGTAGGTTGCTAGTAGTGTTGATTACTCCTTGTAGTTGATGCTAGTTGGTTTATTTGGTGGAAGATCATATGTTCGGATCCTATATGCATATTATTACCCCTCTGATTATGAACATGAAATGCTTTGTGAGTAATTACGTTTGTTCCTGAGGACAAGGGACAAGTCTTGCTATTAGTAGTCATGTGAATTTGGTATTTGTTTGATATTTTGATAAGATGTATGTTGTCTAGCCTCTAGTGGTGTTATGTGAACGTTGACTACATAACACTTCACCATTATTTGGGCCTAGAGGAAGGCATTGGGAAGTAATAAGTAGATGATGGGTTGCTAGAGTGACAGAGGCGTAAACCCTAGTTTATGCGTTGCTTCGTAAGGGGTTGATTTGGATCCACATGTTTCATGCTATGGTTAGGTTTACCTTAATACTTTTGTTGTAGTTGCGGATGCTTGCAATAGAGGTTAATCATAAGTGGGACGCTTGTTCAAGTAAGAACAACACCCAAGCACCGGTCCACCCACATATCAAATTATCAAAGTATCGAACGCGAATAATATGAAGGTGATGAAAACTGGCTTGACGATATTCCCATGTGTCCTCGGGAGCGCTTTTCCTATTATAAGAGTTTGTTCCAGCTTGTCCTTTGCTACAAAAAGGATTGGGCCACCTTGCTGCACTTTATTTACTTTTGTTACTTGTTGCTCGTTACAATTTATCTTATCACAAAACTATCTGTTACCACTTATTTCAATACTTGCAGAGAATACCTTGCTGAAAACCCCTTAGCATTTCCTTCTGCTCCTCGTTGGGTTCGACACTCCTACTTATCAAAAGGACTACGATAGATCCCCTATACTTGTGGGTCATCACATGGTATAGTTCACGCGCAAGCCTGACATTCCAAGTTCAACTTCCACATCAAACTCATGTTCACAGATATCTCCACATTCATACATAATGTCCACAACCATGATTCACTTCAAAGGCAAAAAAAATTGAGGAGAGTTATGAATAAAGAAAATCCTCTAGTTCCTGCTACTAGTGCCAGCACAACAAGTCAAGACCATGCGTAATTAATTATATTTTGGTCATTTTTTGTGTTCAAAAATGTCGGCCGGCTCGCGGAACGACATGTTGCCGGCACACGTGCAGATTCAATGAAGGCAGGCGGGGTAGTCTGAAGCCGGTTGCATGTGACGAGGAGGCGTGTTCAGCCGGACCTGCAGCGAGTGAGGCCCTCTTGGCCGGCGTGCCGGTTCAATGCCTGCACTATGAGAGGTCGCGTCCGTGTCAGAGCAATCACACCCTCCAGTCCTTTTTTGTTTGCGTATAACAAAATCTCATTTTCCATTCACATTTTGCAAGTAAAATTCATGGACAAACTTTGACCCAAAATACGATGGGGACTAGTAAACCAAAACAGAGGTAGTAGTTTTTTTAATCAAAGAAGGGTTTCCTCCTTCCGATTTTCATTACGGAAAACCAACATCTAAATCTAAACCATAGTATTTGCCCTAGAACTACCAGGTTCAACATCTCACAATATAAACCCATACAACCATACGCCAAGGAGGTACATAGTACTATGAATTCCATTTTCGCTCCATACCAATCGTTCTAAAAACTACTTAGTACTTATAACGCGCCATTGAAAATCAGAACTCTTAACCCCGCTAAAAAATGATATTTTAAACATGGCTACTCGATCTGTGGAAACTTGCGAGCCACCGCCTCCAAGTCGTTCACCTGTGGTCCCGACCATCAACTCCTATGGATCAAATTATCACGCGAGCTGACTATTCCTACAAAGGTGCGCTCCACCACGTACCCGGTACCCGCGAATGCAACAATCATGCACCTAGGGTTTTAGGGTTTATTTGTTAACATTGCCTTTATGTAACACTCATGTGTGCGGGACAGCGAGAGACCGACTGTGTGAGTGCTCCTCTTCTCTTCATATATGTACTCCACCGTTTGTCTAGTGTCCAAAAAATTATAATAACTACTAGCAATGTGCCAATGCGTCGCCACACGATCAGAGTAGATTAATACATATTCACCGATTTGATAGAAAAAATTTCTTGTTTTGAAATACGTATATCACTAAAAAAATGTTATGTTTCACTCAAAATATATTCCTTTGGCGGTTTTGATGAGATAAGGGAGGAATGTTGTTGGTTTCAAGATACGAGAAGTGGTATATGTCTAATTTCTACTCTTACTAGCAAGATGCCCGTGCGTTACACGGAACATCAAGATCTTGTGGGAGAAAAGGATGAACGAGGGAAGGCCTTATCTACAAATGTGGAGAGGAGTGCGGGTAAATTGCCATAGTTTCGTTCCTATCCGTCAGATATAAATCGGACGACCTATATTGCAGGATGGCAGGCCCACCATCATCACCAACTCTGTTTTTTTATCCGTACTCTTATAAAAAGCATAGTCGGTGATGATCGTGTGCCTGCCATCCTACAATATGGGCCGTCCGATCTATATCTGACAGATAGGAAGGAAACTATGGCAATTTTGCAAAAAGATACCCACACCCCTCTCCACACTTGCAAATAAGGCCTTCCCTTGTTCATCCTTTTCTCCGACAAGATAAACTACTCATACAAATGCATCTTCATGTTCCTTGCAACGCATGGGCATCTTGCTAGTTGTTGCAAAAAGCCCATGTGTGAGAGAGAGAGGGAGAGAGGAGGAGGACGGAGTGCATGTGTGACAAAGACACAAAGAGTGTGTGTGCGAGAGGTATCAGCTTAAAATGAGGCAATAGTGTGTGTGTGTGCACGATCGAGAGGGCGTGTCTCAAGAAGGGAAGAAAAATCTACATAGATACAAGGAGCGGGAGAGAGACATGTATGCGATAGTGGAAGCACGAGTGTGCGGGTGTATAAACCTATCTAGAGGCTAGTCGATAAATGTTTGTGAGAGAAATACGAGTCGGGGGTGCGAAATCGAGAGGTTTGTTTGTGAGAGAGAGACGGTAGTCGGGAAGGGGAGTGGAAGCAGGAGTTGTGTGTGTGTGTGAGGGGGGAGGGGAGTTTGTCTGATCGGTAAACAAATGAATAATGTCAGTCTGGGATGGAGACGAAAAGGAGACCGCAACAAATGTTGTGTCTATAGGAGAGAGAGAGAGTAATTTTAGTGGTATGATTCATATCTAGAGACATATAGGGTGTGTGAGAGAATCCCATAGAGAGAAAGACAAAGTGAAAGACGAGTGGAGACTGTGTGTGTGGCGGTGAAAAAGAAAGCTTAGGTACCTAGTGATACAAGAGAACGGTAGAGACGTGAGAGATAATGAAAACCGTGTAATGTATAATGATAGGGAGAGTCTGACACTTCTCAAGGGAGACATCAAGAGACCATGTTTGCGAGGATAGGAGAAACATGAAGTGAGCGTGCAGGTGAGCTTGAGAAAAGAGAGTGATAGCTACATGAAGGAGCATGCATGCGAGAGAGATGGGCGTGAAAGGAGTGAACATAAAAGGGATTCAAATATTTCAATTCGAGATGATGATACATGTAATCCATACTCGAACCAAAATTGATCTATCAAACATGCATACTCATATGAATTCATGCGCATCTATGTTATTTAATATATAGATATTATTGATCCATATATTTTAGTAGAACATAATTTGGTTTAATTTTTTGAATTCAATCTTATGATTTTGAGATCATTGTATTTGTAAATCATATTATACATATAAAGGAGCAGAATTCTTTACTGTGCTTTTGAAAGTATATATAAAAAATGATGTATATAGAATCCAATCGAAAATGGATCCCGCCCGAAAAAAATAGAATACAAACGGGGTTCGAATTGAGTTGGCACGGTAAACGTGCACTCTGAAAAATTTGAACGAAGCGGGGAAAGTCGCAGTAACCCCCTGAAACTAAAATCTGCGAGATGGAAATTACTACTGCCTATCCCTGCCACGCAAAGCCTATCTGCTCGATTTCTATAGGTTTCGGTAGGGGTAGGTTTGTAATTTCACTCAAACATGACATAACCGCCTCTCACCCGGATTCATACACGGTGGGCGCCAAAACACAGTGTGTCCTCAGCCGAAATCGACTTCCCTCCCCGATTCATACATGATGGGCGCAAAAAAACTCTCGTCGGCAAATATTCGGTGCATGCGAGATTACCATCCTATCCCCAACCGACTAATATTGCTGTGATGTAGGAAATTTGAAGCGGGGGCTAAGTTTGTAAATTTCCTCACATTTGAGACAAGCACGCGCTGAAGACATGGTTCCCTCTTCCTCTCCACCTCCATTTCCCCATTCGTACTCCGTGGGCACCAAAACACCCTCTCCACCCCAGCCTCCTCCGTCCGCCACCCCATCCACCACTGTCCTCCTCCACCATGCCGGAGCTGATACCCCGACACCGCCGTCCATTACAAGAGATCGACCTCTCTCATCCACGACTTCAGACCAGGATCCTTGCATCTCGTCCTCTCGCTTCATCCCCGCCGTCGTCCACCTTGCCGGCGCCGCTCCTACGACCGTCTCATCCACCGTGCCCCACCGCCACCATCTACCCTCCTAGATCTACTTCCATGCCGTCGAAAGCCATCGCTACCGCAACACCGTCAAATTCTCAGCAGATGCATACACGGTGCCGCACCAGAGGCGGTACTCTTTCGTATCTGCTCAACTTATTTATCGCAGCAAGAAAATAGATCGCCACTACTTCACTCTGATTTCTTGTTGATCACTTACTTGCTAGTTGAAAGCAAACATTGGTTGCGAAGTTGCCTTTGTTTGGTTTGCACCTTCAGATCCGCCATGGCACGCTCAACACTATACTCCCAATGCTTTTGGTTTTCCCCTTTTATATTCCACACTAGTTAAATCATAGTAGACTAAATTTCAAAATTGGGTCAGTCGATTTTTCAGAGCTCGCCGGAGTT